>NW_017675589.1:0-63962 GCF_001879085.1 Nicotiana attenuata | reverse complement strand
AAAAAAGGAGAGAGATACCCGCCCTGCAGGAGCAAAGAAAGTAGAGGGCCAAGGTCAACGATATCTCGCAGTTTAGGGCAATCGTAGGAGGAGGGAGCTCAGGGACATTCCTGGCCAGATTCACAGAGTTAAGGATGACCTACAAATGATTGGAAGGTAATGGCAGTCGCCAGCTTCCAAATGGATGAACAGAGATTGGTCGAGGGCGACCAAAAAGCTAACTGAGCGACTCATGAAATATCCCCCCACACATGGGAAGAGATCCACAACAACCTACCTGTGCCGAAGTACGAGCGGATAAGGATGACCTCACGGACCGACCAACACGGCTACGGCGATACAATTTTCCAGAAGAACAGAAGAAGGGATCGACGTAACGACGGGCGACGGGAACAACTCCTGCGCTTCAAACAAAGAAAGGCATCAGCCCTACGTTAGGTCTTCCATCCACCGCAACCAAGGCACCGGAGGCATGCAACGACATGTCGCTCCACTCCAGAATGAAAAAGGTATGCCCTCTCTACTATCATGCCCATTACTCTTGCGTGTCTCCTTTAGAAAATAGTGTACGCAACTGGAGAACTGGGAACCAAGGTACAGTGGCCGCAGAAAATGAAATAGATTCCTACCGCAAGGAGGCTCGAACGTTCCTGTGCGAGTTCAATCAAAAGAGGACACAAAATCGAAACTGCATAGGTCTACGACAAGAGGTAGTCAGGATTCTAAAACAAGTGAATATCTGAGGGAGCTGCACTTAGCACAAGTGGAAAAGACCAACTTCGCACGAGGCAGGAACAACCTCAGGGCCGCCAAAAGCCGCCTTCGGCGAGCACGCACGCATAAACACAGATTGTCGGAGGCGGCATGACTCAGCAATCAACCACGTAAAGTTCAACAACCACGCACAAATTGAAACGAACAATCGCTCCTCGAACAGGCTATGACGACTTGAAGAAAGTATCTCCTTCCGAATAAGTCGCGATGCGACGCGTGTTGTCTTTTCCTCATTATGTGCTTTGGTCATGAACTTTACGTATTGCCGAATACTGATGTTAAGAGAATTCATGGTTGACAGACGGAAGCGGCGCCTGTTATTCATCCATCCAAGGGTCCTCGTGCAATAAGACTCGAAGATAAGATAATACCGCGTTGCATAACACTAAACAGGTTTTAACAATGCAAGTAGAACGGAACTCCGGGGAGATATCGTTGCCAATTTTAGCGGGGGGAGTCACGCTGGAAACCCTTCACCATCATGAACAAAGGAGACGGCCTACAACGCCTCAATAGGACGCCCCTTGGATTACATGCATGAGAGGCAGTCCCTTCAAGCTTCTACCAATGATCAAGTTTCCTAACCCTATGGGGGTATCTTCAGCAATTTTCGGGGGCGAGCCGCGCACCGCAACAAGAATGCTATCTAATCGCTTAAGACTGTACCCACACTAAACAGATTGAAAAGCGCAAGTACAAGAGGCATTAACAATCACCATGTCGGGGACAAGGTCGACAACGATGGAAGCCATCAAAGTTCCTAACATCTTAGAAGCCTGCAAAGACGGACGGTCAAGATCTCGACCCAGTCCAATTGGAACAGCACCGACCCAAAAAGAAAAGCCTACATTGGCACGCCCTCTGCGATCCAGTAAGTACCATGGAATTTCTAAACTAACCCGCAGACTTCTATTTCTGCTTTTCTCATTCAGATATGCGGGAATCCCGAGAGAGATCCGCTCACAGCTGAACGTCACCCACTTATTCCGCTCGTGCGGCAAATTAGAAGAAAGTTCAATGCCGCAGATCAACGAGGCGGTCAGTGAAGAAGTAGACAAGGATAAAAGCGGTCAGTCGCGACGCCGGATACATGGAGAGTCCATCAGGGAATTCAAAGTACCCCCCAATGGGTCGCCAAAGTGTTGTCATGGTCAAAAAAGAAAAAACCGGGGAAATGGAGAATGTGTGTGGATTTTCACCGACCTTAACAAGGCATGCCCGAAAGATTCGTTCCCATTACCCCACATCGATCAGTTAATCGACGCCACGCATGGACAATGAACTGCTAAGTTTATTAGATGCCTACTCTGGCTACGAACCGGATTCATGATGGCCGAGGAGGACCAGAAAAGACACTTTTATTCACCCACAAGGACGTATTGCACAAGGTGATGCCCTTCGAACTCAAAAACGCAGGGGCAACATATCAGAGACTAGCTCAACTAAAATGTTCAAGGAACATGTGGGCAAGACCATGGAGGTCTATATCGACGATATGCTAGTGGGAAGTCAGCAAGAAGGAAGACCACATCGGAGCCATCTGAAAGAAGCCTCTCGAGATACTAAGACGATACGGGATGAAGATTGAATCCGGAAAAATATGCCTTCGCGTGCCTCGGGAAGTTTTTGGGTTTCCTCGTATCACAACGAGGTATCTAGGCAACTCCGGACCAAATCAAGGCAATAGGATGCAATACCTGAAACTTTGAGCAGCAAAAAGAGGTAAAAAGCTGACAGGACGCATAGCTGCCGTATCCAAGTTCCATCTCGCGATCCTCCGACAGGTGCCAATAATTTTTTCAAAACCATGTTGAGAAAAGATCACGGGCTGCAGTGGACGAGGAAATGCGTCGCAGGACTTTGAGAAAAATTTAAAAAGCAACTTATCTTCGCCGTTCTAGTCAAGCAGAACCCAGGTGAATCTTGCTAGTTATATCTGCGGTGTCGAAGTCCTGTCAGCGCCTATTTGGTCCGCGAAAAACATAAGTACGCAAATCTCCTATTTATTATATCAGCAAAAACCCTAGTGGATGTCGAAACAACGGTACCCACACTCGAGAAGTTGGCCCCTGGCACTTGGTGTAGCTTCACGAAAGCTTAGACCCTATTTTCAAGTGCCACCCCAAAAACAGTAATAACGGACTTTTCCCTCTGAGAAGCATCCTGCACAGCCTGAGCTGTCGGGCAAGCTCGCCCGAATAGGGCCAATAGAGCCTCAGAAGCAGCACGACTATCCTATCACCAAGAAACGCCATCACAGTCGCAGCTACTTGTCCGACTTTGTCGCGACTTCAGTACCAGAGATACTTAGCTGGAGGCGGAGCTGGAAGGCCATTCGTGCCTCCCCTAGCATCGACCTTTTGGACCCTCTAAACTGACGGCGCCACTAATGCTCGGGTTTTCTGGACCGGGACTCGTTCTCTCAGAGTCCGCACGGAGCCGAAATAATTCGTCAATCATACGATGCCCGGAGATGAACATAACAAAATGAGGCCAAGTATGAGGTTGTGTTGCAAGAATTTGGAGGTTAGCCATCAAAATACGGGGCTCGACGACTTCCTACAATTGCAATTCCCAACTCGTGGTTAAACCAGGTCACCGGGACGTACCAAATTAAGGAGCAGAGATACAAAAATACCAATCAGAAATTCAACAAGTTGATGCCTGGAGTTTCGACGAGTGTCTGCTTTGAGCAGATCCTATGGCGCAAAATGTGAAGCAGACGGACTTAGCGAAACTGGCCGCAGCTACTAAAATATCACAGGGGACAGGGGGGGGAGGAAGTGTGGTCACCCCTCCTCCATTCAGGCCATCGATCATGCTGAGGTACTCTCTTTAAAATTCTGACTTGGGACTGGCGCAACCAGTTCTGTCTCCTATCTGCAGGACGGGACACTCCCACTCGACAAAAAAGAAGCCAAGAAGTCGCGTACAAGCCGCCGATACACCTGATAAATCACGAATCTCCTACAAAGGACATTTTGGCGGACCCCTCGCTAAGTGCCTAGGCCGCACCAATACGAGGCAGTGCTCGAAAGGTGCATGAGGGTCACTGCGCTGATGCCCCATACAGGTAATCGCGCCTCGTTCGTTTGCATCATCCAGCCGGTTACTACTGCCCACATGAAAAAAGAGCAGCAGAGTACGTTCGCAGGTGCGAACAGTGACAAAAGTATGCCCCCATGATACACAAATCGGGGGAGCCTCTCCAATCAGTAACTCACTTGGCCCTTCATCAAGTGGGGAATGGAATAATCGGCCCCCTACCAGCGGGACGAGGAAAGGTACGTTTTGTTAGTTTTAACTGACTATTTCTCCAAGTGGGTGGAAAGCAGGTCGCGTCGCCAGATAACGCGAACAGGAAGTCATCACCTTCATATAAAAAACGTCATATGTCCGTTTCGGATCCCAAGGAAATCAACTGCGACAAATGGCCCTAATTATATTGGCAAAAAGATAACGGATTCTTCGAGAAATGGCACATCAAAGCGAATACTCTCCACGCCATATCACCCCGCCGCCAACGCCAAGCAGAGTTCTTCACAAAAATGATTACAAACATACTGAAAAGAAACTCGAAAAAGCAAAGGTTGTGGCCGATACTACCGGAAGTGCTTGTGGGCACATTCGGACCACCCCACAAATCTAGCACGGGGAACGTATATCTGGGTCTATGGAACCGACACGGTCATACCCGTCGAAATCGGAGAACTGAAAGCCTAAGGTATTCACATACCAGCGGAGCAGATAACGACATGAATAGACTTCAAGACCTCGACGAGGCCGAAGAACGAAGGGACATGGCCCACATAAGAATGGCGGCCCAAAAACAACAGGTCGAAAGATATTACAACAAAAAAGCCAAAATAAGACCACTCAAAGTGGGCGATTACGTCCTCAAAGCCAAAACGTTGGCATCAAAAGACCCGAGCGAAGGGAAACTGGGCGCCAATTGGGACGGACCATATAAAATCACAGCAGCAGCGAGCAAAGGAGCATTCCAGTTGGAAACAATGGAAGGCAAAACACTCCAAAACAAGTGGAACGTCACCCACCTCAAGTACTTCCATTTCTAAAAGGCGTCTCCCGAGTCGTACTCTTTTTCCCTTACCCGAGTTTTGTCCCAATTGGGTTTTCTCGGGGAGGTTTTTAACGAGGCGGCAGAGGGGACACCCGGGGGTATCTGAGGACAAGTTTATCATATCACCCACTCGACATGATCTCCAGGCCGATATAATAAAGGGACTAGCCTAGTTGAATCTCCATTGTGTAAACGGCTAAGGCCACCATCTCCATTATGTAAACGGCTAAGGCCACCGTCTCCATTATGTAAACGGCTAAGGCCACCATCTCCATTATGTAAACGGCTAAGGCCACCATCTCCATTGTGTAAACGGCTAAGGCCACCATCTCCATTGTGTAAACGGCTAAGGCCATCGCCATCAAACGTCGACCATGCTCGACGACGACGGATAGCACTTCAACGACAGTTGAAGTTACACCCTATTGGATAAGGCCATCGCCATTTAAACGTCGACCATGCTCGACGACGACGGATAGCACTTCAACGACAGTTGAAGTCACATCCTATTGGCTAAGGCCATTGCCACTAAACGCCGACCCTGCTCGACGACGACGGATAACACTTCAACGACAGTTGAAGTTACATCCTATTGGCTAAGGCCATCGCCATTAAACGTCGACCTTGCTCGACGACGACGGATAGAACTTCAACGACAGTTGAAGTTACATCCTATTGGCTAAGGCCATCACCATTTAAACGTCGACCATGCTCGACGACGACGGATAACACTTCAACAACAGTTGAAGTCACATCCTATTGGCTAAGTCCATCGCCATTAAACGTCGACCCTGCTCGACGACGACGGATAACACTTCAACGACAGTTGAAGTTACATCCTATTGGCTAAGGCCATTGCCGTTAAACGTCGACCTTGCTCGACGACGACGGATAGCACTTCAACGACATTTAAAGTTACATCCTATTGGCTAAGGCCATCGCCATTAAACGTCGACCTTGCTCGACGACGACGGATAACACTTCAACGATAGTTGAAGTTACATCCTATCGGCTAAGGCCACCACCAATAAACGCCGACCCTGCTTAACGACGATGGATGACACTTCGACGACAGTCAAAGTAACATCCCCTTGGCAAAAGCCATCGCCATTAAGCGGCAGTTAAGCTCGATTACGACGAACAACATTCAAACAACGGTTAAGATTTCGTCTTGTTTATTCACTAAGATCGGGTTTCGACTTATCTACGACGGCGGTTAGCCCCAGGGGACCATCCCCGATACCGCCTGTACCACTTCGGCGTTACCTAGAGAGGCGACGAATCTTCTACAAATAGACAGATACCAGCTCTGCGAAGGTGAAGTTCCGAAAAACAAAGAATCACACAAAAAGGATTAACAGCAACAGTATGATTCATACATTGTGACAAAAAGTATATACATTCGGTCCCGCAAAGGGCCCCCATTACATTCTACAAAAAAAAAGCAAAACATATACAAATTCTAAGGAGCCTCGCCATCATGCCCATCGCCCCCCCGTCTGTTCTCCATCTCGACCGTCACCACCAAGGTGGTAAGCTTCATTGAACCAGGAGTCGGAATCCAGCCGATTAATGTCCTCTGAAGCATAGCCCTCCCGGTCAGGGGAGTCAGAACTATATTAGCAGACTGCCCGAGCGGCATGAGCCTCACGCCACTTCTCCTGAACCTCCTCCTCCGTGGCACGACCCGCAACGAGAAGTTTCTTGTATACGTCCAGTCGGGCCTCCGCATAAACCCACATCTCATGTGCATCGCGACGCGCATCCTCATCAGACAAGAGCGGGGGAAAAGAAGGTCGAGCCACGTCTCCAGGCCTTGGTGGGACAGTACGCCTAAGAGTGTTGACCTCTGCCTCCTTGACTTCGAGCTCGACAGTCAAGACCGCCACCCTACGGTGCAAATCGGCAACCTCTGCCGCCACCCCACGACTAAGCTCCAACTCCTCTTCCCTAGATTTGAGGAGTGATTCTAGCTCACTATTACGAGCCACAACCTTCACCAACTCCTCATCAGTCTTCTCCAACTCGGCCACCCTGCGCTTCAATTGCACCTCCTTCTGTTCAAGACCTTCCCGGAACACTCGAAATTTGGGGTCCTGTTGGAAAAGGTCCACCGCCGCCTGATGCTTGGAGCGGCACCTCTTATACTTCTTCACCATTTTATTGAAAATGGTCGCTTTCTTCTGCTCGCGACGCCTCCTCTCCGCCTCCAAAACAAGGGTCTAAGGAGAAAACATGAGTTAGTACACATCAAAGTCAACCTCACAACACGCGGAAGAACAGAAGTTTACCTGTAAAGTCATGCCGACGACCCTTCGAGATAGCTCCGTATCACTGACGGCTCTTAGCATTTCACGCTCGGGGGCGGCACATAACAAAGCCATCTCCAACGCCGCCTGCTCGCTGTGTTGCAATAAGTTATAAGCCCCCGGAATCACGATTCGGCGATCGGATCCGTCCGCCGTCATCTCCACATGCGTGAGGCCTTTCGCCATCTCGTCCATATCTTCTTGGGCGATCTCAGGGTCTGATCCCTCAGCATCCCCGCCAACGGCGGATGTCGAGCCAACCTCAGCAGCACGAACTGAGCTGGCAGCCATACTCACCTGATGGGCCGGCCTCCCCGAACGAATAGCATCGGCCATGAAGATGGGTCTAGGCGTTTGACGAGGCACGTTACTCCTCTCATCCTCGGTCGCTACCGCCTTTCCCGTTTCAAGCCTCCGCCTTTTTCTCTCCTCAGGCTCCCCGCCCTCGGAAGGCTCATCCGCAGGCTGCGGAGATGGTGTCGAAGGTGTCGCCTCATTCGTAGTCGCCTCTACAGGCGTAACCCCTTGTAAAGGAACTACGGGAACGCCCTCTCTGACAGATGCGCAAAGTATCTCCCGACCAGCCGGGCTGTATTCGACCGAGCGAGGGTAGATACCGTCGCCTTCTTCTTGAGAATGCTCGACCTGTCGACACAAATAGTTCAGTTGATGAAGTTTGTGGAATCAATCGACTAAAGCCAAAGAATTACCTGAAGGTCCTACGGGGCCGTAGCGTTGAAGGAATGCGGACCATGTGCGGGTTTCTTCCGCGTAAGGCAGCAAACCGGCTACCCATTGCTTGATACCAGTGATGAACCGGGGTGCGTGAGCCATTGCTGCAAAATAAAAGGAAAAACTCATAACGATGGTGCGACCAGAACCGCTAAGGTCACGTATGATGAAGAATTCGACGGATGGAAACGCTTACGTTTTGAATTCCACCTCTCTGGGAACCCGACAGGGTCAGACACCAGGTGCTCCGTTTTAATAAAGAAGTACCTACGCCAATAACCGCAGCTGGGTCGGTCATCGGTCTTGATGACCAGCCCTTTTGAATCACGGCTCTTCAAATGCAGCATGGTACCCCTTAGATAATTGGCGCTGAACAACTGCAAAAGGTGGTGGACGGAGACCTCACACCTAGCCAGCTCCGCGTATGTAGACATTATCCTGCATACTTTTAAGGTGTACGGGGTGAGTTGGGATGGACACATGTTGTAAAAGCGGCAAAGCTCCTCCGCCAAAGGAAAGATGGAAAGACCATAACCAATTAAAAAGGATATTCATAGAACGAGTAATATCCCGGTCTGTGGAAGTTCGCATAATCCGTCCCCGCCAGGACCATCTCCACATGAGCAGGTATGCCGAACTACATGCGAAGGTCATCTAAATCATCCTGCGTTAACTCAGAATTCTTCGAGGGCTGCGCGGGGGAATCCTTTTGGAAGTCTCTCCTAACAAGAAGTTGCTTCGGTAACACGTTGTCCACGGTAAGGGGGGTGAGTTCCTCGTCTCCATCTCCCTCATCACCGCCAGATGGAGGCGGTACATCAGACGACATATTATCAAGAGCCTTCGGATTATTATCCCTTCGGGGCTTTGCCATAATTTTCGTTCAGGAAACGGTGTATTACACAACGGAAAGTGTGATTTCTGAGAAACGTGGGGTTTCGAAGAAAGGAAGTGCCTTCTTAGAAGGTCAGAAAATGCTTGCAAATAATCGAAAGTCGGATCAAGTTAAACCCTTCCCCTATTTATAGGGTTGGGTGGCGTTGAAATCGAAGAGGCAGAATTCAAACGGGCGCGGGAAACCGAGCATCAGAACACCTTTTGTGCTTCCTCGGGAAGACGCGCAATAATGATGCCTTCGTGTGATGACGCCACTTTGAGAAAGAAATCGTGCGTCGGCATTTCAATAAACTCAAATGTTCACTCGTTACCTCTCATTCATGCAGCCGTCTTCAAGCACGGTCAAATTCTCCTAAAATAAGGTTCGCGGTTTCGTCCATCGGGGACGCACCTCGATGCGTCACCGACGAACGGAGGGACTAACTGTATAGGGTCAAATTCTGCCCATTACGTCTCCACGTTGGTAGGAACGACCAACGAATATACGCTAACCGAAGTGAGGGCACGACCTAGGAATGTCGGCGTAAAGTGTATCATCGGTTCCGTCGTCTCTCTCTCAAAGGAACGCGACCAATCTATGTATTATTTTATTATTTTAAGGAGGGTCTCCTATTATATAAAGGAGGATCCCAATGTTGTAAAGGGAGGATTATTGATTATTGAACAAGCTCTCTCTCACTATCTCTCTCTCTCTCTTGAATATCCAATCTATTGGAAGCTATAACAAATATAATACACATATCTAGGTCTTATTATCTTCGATTACGATTGATCCTTGATTCATTTTGATTGTTCTCACTTATAAGGTATCTAGTATCTTTTGAGTCAAACAATTCCGGATTATAATTTTGGGACTAATTTATACCACATGAGAAATGGGATAAAATAATCTCATACCAACCAAATAAGGTATAAATTTAATCCCGTTGTAACAACAAATTTTCGCGTCGAGAAAAATAAATAATCAAGACTGGAAAATTGCGTAACAAATGTAGTATTTAATTTCAATAAATGAAAGTGTTACAATCTCTATGGTATTCCTCTGATTCTTCAAGAATGTAAAATATCTTAATGAGCTTGACTTTGATTTGATTCAAGGGCTTGTAAAGCTTGATCTTGAATCTCCTCCTTGAATCTGAATTTGGGTTTGATCACGAACAAGTAATTTGATCTTGAACGCCTTGGTATTTGATTTGGCTTCGTTCTTGATCTTGAACTTGAACTTGTAGCTTGAGTGCTTAAGTGCTTGAACTTGTAGCTTGTAGATAAATCTGCGGTGTTTGATCCACGAGCTCTCTGCTTGCTTCTTGTTATCACTTCTGGTGTCTTCTAGCTTTATGAAGACCTCTATTTATAGTTGTAGGGGGGTGATGTGGCTCTGCGATTTGATTGGTCCGTTTGAACTGACCAATACCATCCAGACACGTGGCATGATTTAATTGGCTCATTTATTTGGCTTGGATTGCCTCATTATTTGACACATGGCATGATTTCATTGGCTCACTTATTTGGCTTGGATTGCCCCGTCACTTAACACGTCGCATGATATTATTGGCTTGTTCTTTTGACTTGGATTGCCACATCATTTGACACATGGTTATTGGCTCGTTCTTTTGACTTGGATTGCCACATCACTTGACACGTGGCAGGAGCCTGGGCTTTAAGATGGGTCAATAGCTATTTGGACCTTGAGCTAATGGAGTGGGCTTATCATTTAATTTGTAGTCCAATTAACTCGACTAGCCCAACACATATTTAATGGATTAAATAATTAGCCCTATTTATTAGCCACAATATTTTTTGGACTAATATCTTGAATTATTTTATGAATTTAAATCCAATAAAATTTAATTGCTTACACCCGCATCTTATCCCACCTTATCCCTCGTACCAACCCGTGTCTTATACTAAAGGGAGTCTAACCTATCCTTTATTTCCACCTTACATGTCTGATTTAATTAAGAAAATATATCTCACCTAAGTAAAATTTTACTAACCAGTTGGAACAATAAAAATAGATTTATGAAAAGAATAATAAAAAACTACTTACCTTTTTTAGAACGTCAAACAATTTTAATTTGTTAAAACGACTAACACTTCGTAATTTGTAGTGATTAGTAGCTTGTTAGCTCGAAACTTTTAGGTGACCATTGATTTGTAGCAGAGTGCCAGAAACGATGGGATTTTATATTTAGTCAAAAATATTATTTGTTCTTGTTGAAGAAAACTTTCAAGTTCCGAAAATTGATTTGCGTCAGTATTTGGTTGAAATTTTTTCTTCTACTCACTACATTTTAATTTCTTTTCAAACAAAATATACATCTAAACCCAATTTCAACATTTATATACTATTTTTTATACAACTTCAAAAAAAAATTCTTTAATGTTTCATCCAAAAGCTAGATAAATTTGGTTTACAAGAACGTATGACATATTGACATCTCTTTGTATCACATAATGAGGCTTAGATGTGGGTAGGAGGAAATCCCACTTTCTTCAACAAGAAATGCATCTATAAAGTCGGAAAATACTAATGTTTGTCTGTACTTTTTCAATACGTGTCCCTCCCATTAACATATGATAGCTACACACGGAGATCTTGATATTACTTCATGTTTCATGTTTCTCTTTCTTTCTTAATTTTTTCAAAAAAAAATGACTCCATTCGATTCATTTTATATAACGTATTTAGACTAAGCACAAAATTTTAAGAATAAAATAAATAATTTAAAACTTATAGTTTAAACAAGCCATAAATATTTTTGTAGCTCAAAATGATCTTATTAGCGATAAAAACAAAATTTAACGTTATATTATTTTTAAAAATAAAATATACTAGTCTTTAGGACACATTAAAAATAGCACCGAAATTTTAAGATTTTTTTGTCTTTTTAAAGGCAGTGGTAAGATCTTCATACACTCTACTCGTTCTGAATTGCACTTGTGGGTCTATACTGGGTTTGTTATTATAGTAGTATGTCGGAAACAACTTCTCTAGCTTCACAAAATAATAGTACTCTTTCCGACTTCATTTTGCAGGACTACACTGGGTTTATTGTTATTGTACTAAAAAAAATTTATAACATATAATTGGGATAAGTTGAGTATGAGTATTATTTATATGACGGAATCGAAACCGTTATTACAAGACACGTGTTTTGCGGTTTTGCCGACTTTCATAAATGAGGAGGTCAACTTAGTTCAATAAATAAGGGGAATTAAAAAAATTCTCGAAAGGGAAGATTCAGTTAATCGGCCTTAATATTGATCTTATTTTGAGGTGATGGAGTGTATGTTCCAACTTCCAAGGTTACTGTACTCATGAACATGCTCATGTTCAGCTTTGTAACAGAATTAATTAATTTTATAATTCAAGAAGCTATTAAAAGCTCTTAAGAGTCTCTGTACATTTATTGTGTAAAAGACAAGCAAGTAATCACTTTAAGCGAAAAATTTATAAATGGCCAGTTTTACTCCTGGTCAATCAAATTTAGTCACATAATTAAAGATCAACGATATTTAGCCGCGAAGTTAGCACGGTAATAATTTGTTGACTAAAATACCCCTACTCTGTTTATTAAATTTACGCGACTTGACCTTATATTCTTCTTTAGCACAATCTTGAGGCGTCAATCTGCAAATCGAACTAAGCTCTCTTAATAAATTTTTTGCTTACTTAGTGGCTACCACACGCCATTTTTACTACGTTGTAATCGTGACTTGAGCTCATATTCTTCTTTAGCACAATCTTGTGGCGTCAATCTGCAAATCGAAGTAAGCTCTCTCAATTATTTGTCTGATTATTTGAATTTATCTAGTTTAAATTTATTCTACGATCACAGATTTAATTGTGATACTCTACGATTCTTCTCTTTGTAATTCAAACAAGAAAATTCAAAGTATCAGTAAACTAATTGTGTGAAGAACCACAAAATTCTTCTGATTCTTCGAATTTTCTGATTTGATTTTAATGCTTTAATCTGTGTTAATGTCTAATTTTCTCAATGCGTTAATCAGTGCTTCATTGTATTATATATCTTCTTTTCTGTAATTTAGATCGTAACTAATAAAATCGACATTGTTCAAAACCACAAAAAATAATATAAAATTCCGCAGAACATAACGCCAGTATAATTTGCTGGACCTTTCTAAATTAATATCTAAATATGAGATACTTCCAGCTTATTATAATGGAAATATCTCATAAAATGGTTTTACAGTGCTTGATTCCAAAAATGAACAAAACACAAGTATAATACACCAGAGCTTTTTGTATTAATTTGCAAAACTCAAAAAACTCCAATGTAATACACTGGAAGTATCTTTCATTCAAATTACTATAAAAAATTACTAAAAAATGGTATAGGAAAAAATACCAGTATAAAATACTGCACTTTTTCTTAATTTAATATGTAAAAGTCAGATATTTCCATTAGATTATATTGGAAATATCTGTAATTCAAACCAATAGATTATATTGTGAATAAAATGCTAAACTTTTATATCGTGCAGAATATAAATCGTGCAGAACATCATATAAAATCGTGCAGAACATAACGCCAGTATAATTTGCTGGACCTTTCTAAATTAATATTTAAAGCTGAGAAACTTCCAGCTTATTATACTGGAAGTATCTCATAAAATAGTTTTACAGTGGCTAATTCCAAAAATTAAGATAACACGAGTATAATAAACTCAAATTCTTCCAGCTTATTATACTGGAAGTATCTGTGATTCAAATAAGAAGAACATATCTAAATTTTTAAGATTCCCATAATTTCTTGATTAAAATGATAGACTTTTATGATTATACTAGTATCTATAAACGTGCGTTGCACGTTAATATAATACTCTAACAATCATCTAAATGCCGAAAAATATTGTTACATTAGCATAATGCATGAATTCAAAATGAAAGGATATCATCACAACTTACATAAATGATCGATTTTAGTCATGTTAAGCAGATACTTATGTATTGTGGTTTAGATGTATTTAATGTGATGATATCTTACTGAACACTTTTTTATAGACAATGTCTTTTTTGTATATGTTTCTTTCTAATGCTTTGGTTACTCTGCCATAGCCAGAACTCTTGTTGTCGATATTGATATCTTCCTTGAAAGTGCAACATATAGTTATTCTTGTAAGAAAATATGTTATGGTGAATATAGTTCAATATTTATGATGATTGTCCTTGTACTTTATTTATTATAACTATAAAACATAAGCATAGTGAATTTTTTTTCCAAACAAATTTAAAACGAAAATTTGGATGACGAAAGTTGAATTCGGGGATAAACACATACTTAGAACCACATTGACTCGTACCATAAGTTCTGCATTGTGAAGTTATTATCAAAACTTCTATATACCATATGTGTACTATTATATAAGCTATTTACTGGATCTAAGTTTTCAGTAGCATGACAGGCATATTTTCTTCAAAATCAACCTATATGCAATGGAAGATCAATTTTGACTTATTCTATTATATATATGGTGACACTAACATAAGTAAGAAATAATAAACTTGACAACAAACATGTGCTGTAGAAGGCAATTTGGTATTAAAGTATTTAAGTACTCTTCTTGGTAGTTAGTGTTGGTATCATCTTCTACTGAGTCAGAACTGAAAAATATTCTGTTTTTACCATAAAACTTAGCAATCAACCTTTTATTTAGTTGATCAACATATTCATTTCTGTTAGCTAAGATAACTCTTTAATTTCTATCATGTAATTTGTAGAAATTGCATTTTAATCTAATGATAAAAATATTTTCCTTATTAAATGCACTACTATTACTATTGGGGTTTATAACCAAGTGTTCTAGATGAACTAAATCATCTTTTATTGGATGCTCTTCTTCTTTTACTACACGAAGCAAGAAGTCACTGAATGCTGGATCTGTTCTTACTTTTATATTTTTTTTCATTTGAATATTTTTTATTTGAGGTCATAAGTATAATTTTGGCAAGCTAGCTTTTAAAGTTTCTGCTTTGGTCAACTTGGAACTACTAATCGTACTTGACAAAAATCACCTCCCAAACTATTACTACTTTTCCACCAAACGGTTCATCGATATCCAATATATCTCTAAAACTCTAAGCGATTGTTTCAATCATTTGACACTTAACCAAAAGCGCTTCATCCCATATTATCACTTTTGCTTTCCTTATAAATTTAGCACTATTGCCCTGATTTGATATATTTGTGATGGTTGTTTAAGTTATTTGAAGAGGTATATCAAATCTGAAGTGAGTTGTACGACCTCATAATAAAGTCGTTGTTGGTACACCACTTATTCTTATTGCTACAAATATCATGCCTCTTGATTAGACTTTTGCAAGTAATGCATGACATAGGAATATTATTTCGATTCCACTTGAGGCATTTACAAAGGATAATCCCGCTATACCAGACTCGATTTTTTATAATATAGTCTTGAATGCTTATTCTTGTTAAGGATTTAGCTTTGATTGTGCTTCCTCAAACACTTGTATGGTATTCTTAATATTATACTAATCTCTTTTACTTTGTGACCTATTTTTTTTTAATCTCTAACACTCTTTTTTATGGAATAAATTTATGTACCCTAAATTTATTTTAACTTGAAAAATAATACTTCATATGTTGATTTAAAAAATAATCTAATTTGATTCTCTTTCTAAATAATTAATTGAATGATTAATTATTTGGTTTTAACATAAAATATAATTTATTTTCTGTTGATTTAGATTCTTAATGTTAGTTCATCTCATGTTTGAATATTTAACCGTGATTATAATTTTATCTACCATAAATTTTATTTTCAAAGAGTAAAAAGATCGATGACATTCCACTTTTAGATCTTTATGTTTGCAAAATCATTAGTGGTATTGGCTCTTACCAATTTTTTTCTTTCTTTTCTCACACATTTATATTCTTAAAATTTTTCTTAGTTGTTTTTTAATAATTGTATATTTTACACAAAAAATTAATAATAATAAAATATTATTTGAGTAGGAAAGTAGTTCAAATATAATATAATAATATATTATCTTGGAAATTCTTTTCTCAGTTTCAATGCTTTATGCAGTTCGTTTAGCATTACATTTATTTATTTTGGTATTGAATATTATACAGTGGTAATATATTATCAATATGGAGGATTCTTATGAATTTGATTTTATTAATCTTCTTACATATTTTTAATAAGAATTCAATAAACAAGATTGTATAAATTTTAAAATCTTAAATATTAAAAAAATTAACATAGAAGTTATTGTAGTCCAAAACAATAAGTTATTACAGCTATGTCATTTCCCTATGAGTACTTCTGTTTAATAATCGGCTTTTATAATAATATATGCTCTCATGTTTCTAAATGGATTTGGACAATATAATACGTTTTCAAATTAAATTAGTAATAGAAATTTTTTAAGAAGTATATCCTAAAAGTAATAGGATTACAAGGCTAATATATATGCCCGAAAATAATTATAATAATAGGATTCCTAAAGGTAATCATGTAGGATTCCTAATGTGTAGTATTATGTCCTAAAACTAATAG
The DNA here is from genome assembly GCF_001879085.1 of Nicotiana attenuata. Classification (NCBI taxonomy): domain Eukaryota; kingdom Viridiplantae; phylum Streptophyta; class Magnoliopsida; order Solanales; family Solanaceae; genus Nicotiana; species Nicotiana attenuata. The sequence goes on along the minus strand of NW_017675589.1, from coordinate 47,615 downwards.
GATTATAAGGCTAATATCTAGAATTCCGATTATATCCTTGTATTTTGAGTTATTATGCTTAATATTAAAAGGTTATTTTTGTAATCCGACATTTTATTCATGCTTTTATAATAATATCATGTTTCTAAATGGATTTGGACAATATAATACGTTTTCAAATTAAATTAGTAATAGAAATTTTTTAAGAAGTATATCCTAAAAGTAATAGGATTACAAGGCTAATATATATGCCCGAAAATAATTATAATAATAGGATTCCTAAAGGTAATCATGTAAAGAATTCCTAATGTGTAGTATTATGTCCTAAAACTAATAGGATTTATAAGGCTAAATGTCTAGAATTCCGATTATATCCTTGTAATTTTGAGTTATTATGCTTAATATTAAAAGGTTATTTTTGTAAATCCGACATTTTTAATTCATGCTTTTATAATAATATAGATAGATAAGTTTAAAATTTAATAATGACCGAAATTTTAGTAAATTTTTATAAATATATTTATATTCTGTATAAAAAATACTGAATTTAATTGAAAATCCAGTAAACTACTGCATCCGCCTATGCAGCAACCATTTTAACATGCAACAAAAAGAAGAAAAAACAGCTGGCATCATGGAATCATCCAATTTTTTAGTGGATAAAAATCTCGGATTTGCTTAAGTAGAATGGANCTCCAATGTATTATACTGGAAGTATCTTTCATCCAAACTACTATAAAAAATTGTAAATAAAATGGTATGGAACAAAACACCAGTATAAAATACTGGACGTTTGTTAATTTAATATGTAAATCTTAGACACTTCCAGTATATTATACTGGAAGTATGTGTGACTCCAGTAACCCCAGTATAATAAGCTGGAATTTGCTTAATTAATATGAAAAACTCAAATAATTCCAGCTTATTATACTGGAATTATATTTTTTAATAGTATAATTTCTAAATATCTAATTATTTGGGTTCATTAAATACAGGATGCATACAAATCTCTTGCTTATCGCATTCGATGGCAAATGGACAGCAGATTACAAGTACTTAGATCATAAAACGAAGCTTATCCTTATAAATGATGGGACTTCATTTGAAGAATTCATGAGTAAAATTTTTCAAGTTGTGGAGTTCGACAATAACAAGTTTGAAGCAAAAGTATGGCTTAATATCAACCTAGGTACTGCTAAGGGAATACAAGTGACAAAAGATGAAGATCTTACCTCGTGTATGATGCTTTTAAAAAATGATCCATACTATAAAGGTTCCAAATTTATTGTTGAAATATCAGAAATACCAGATCAACAACCAGAAGGTAATGCAATAATGGAAATTGACAATCAACAATTATTGTACAGAACCACATATGTTCCGAAAGAGCAAGTGATGCTGATATCTCAAATAACAGAAGAGCAGGAGATGCCAATTTATGACATTACAATGGAAAATGAAATCGTTATTGCTGTGGAAGATCAACACATTGAATCACTAGACACTATTGAAGGAATAAAAAAGAAAGCAAAAGAAAAGGCAAAAGAATCCCCATCAATAATACTAAAGGAAGATGCATCATTGGATGATTCTATTTTTCAAGACAAAAATGCTAAGATTAGATGTTTTTGCTTAGCAACTATAAAGGAGCACTTTGAGTTCTATGTTGACAGGTCAAGTAACACGAGATACTCTTTGGTATGTACTGATGAAAAGTGTGGTTGGACTGTTCGAGGTTCAAGAATGAAGGAATCAACACTTTTTAAAATAGTTAAATTTCAGAGAACACATGAGTGTTCGGTTGACATTAGGAAGTCACATCAAAGACAAGCAACTTCAAATGTGATTAGAGATTACATGATTGACAACTTAAGGGACATAACTACTGAAGTAAAGCCTAAGTTTGTCATTTTAGAAATGAAAAGAACACATGGAATAGATGTTGCTTATGGAAAAGCATGACATGCTATTCAAAAAGGGCTATATTTATTAAGAGGAACAACTGAACAAAATTATGAGCAGCTGCCATCATATTTGTATATGATCGAACAAAAAAATCTAGGATCATATACTAATATTCAAAGAGATGCAGAAAACAGGTAAATTTCACGTCCAGTATTAAATACTGGATATTATGATTTAACAATCTATACCTCCAGTGTAATATATAGTGCATAAAATATTAAATTATTTAATTCCAGTAAGTGATTACGCCCAACTATGCCTTATAAAAAGGACTAAGCGGTCGTTGCAAATATAATCCGGTTTACAAGTCCGGAGTCGAATCCCACAGAGAATTAAGGCTTAGCTACAGTTGTTATCACCAAGAATACAAGCTTGAACAATTCCTAACTTATAGATATTAAGATTCTTGTATTTAAATAACTAACTAACAAATTAAAATAATAAATTAACACTAAAGATACTACAGGTTGGAAAAAAGATTAAGGAGGTCTTGAGTTATGATTTCCCAAATTGTCGGAATCCTTCCCGCTATGCCTTCTATAATTTCGCCTAAGTATTCTCTACCGATCATGAGTGCTCTACGTGTTGCAATTCTCTCCCGAGTAATTACGACAATTTACTAGACATACTCTCCTGAGTTACGCTAGTTGGCTTTAATTACAGCTCACTTAGATCGCACCCAAGGTTTCGTTATCCCTAATCCCACCTTTAAACCCTTGGTTATTGATTCCTCACATACGTCGGGAGTGATGTTGTTCAACAACTACCTAAATCTGCACTCTCTCCCAAGTAATACATACTAAATAGGCACAACTAATTGAGGGACCACAAGAATAATATAGTTGAATGAATAGAGAAAATACTACGGCTCAATTATATAAAAACATAACAAGATTTTATCCTACAAAAGGTTCCATCAAAACCCTAGATAACAAATTAGCTATTCATAATAGTATGTAAAACTACAATACTAAAAATCATAACCAATAATGAAAAATAGGAAGAGGAAGGAAAAACTCGTTGAAGAATTCTCCGCCTTGCTCCCAGTGTGTTCTTGACTCCTTAGGTCGAATCCCCCGGTCTCCTTAGCCTCCTTAGGTCTAAATTATGTCAAAAGTGTGTCCAACCTCCAAAAATATAGTTTTTCCATGTATATATACCAAGTAGGGTCGGGGCCAAACAATTATACCTTCTCCTACGCGAAAAAGGATAATTTTTTCACGTCTGGACGCCGCGGCCGCGGTAAAACCGCGGTATATGGCAGGTATACTGCCTCAGCCCGCTTCAGGTCCGCGGTCGCGGTTTCAATCGCGTCTTTCACCCTGTTCCGTTTGGAACTTGGTAAAACGTAAAACATGAACGTTGTAACCCTTTGAGTTAGCTTTCCAACCATATATTGTGGAGCCCAAATGAAGTTCTGAGTGAAATGTTATGTGCATTTTATTAGAAAGTGCACAATATGCCTACTCGATTCTTCATTTTGTTGCTCTATCATCTGTTGATCCCTGAATACGATCCCGGCTTAATTCCTTGGGCTTTTACTCAGACTTCAAAGCTCCAAATCACTTGAATTCATTCCATAACATCTATATAGCTCGGAATCACTCCTACAAGGCATAAAATACACCGTTAGTGCAAAACACTAGCGATTAAAGCGCAAACTCAACTAAAGTGCAATAAATTAGAGTGTAATAATCGACTAAAATACGCAATTATAGCCTATCATCAACACCCCACACTTAAACCAGTGCTCGTCCTCGAGCAATCAAACTACACTTTGTTATAGACACGATATTTTTAAACAATTCTCCTAACTCATCACACCAAGAGTATTTAAAATAGACTAAGCACAAAAGCGTAACATCTTCACCTCAAGATTTGACTCACAAGTACCACGCGTTATTCACAACTCACCCACTTACTCTAACATAGAGGTCACTGACATTACCCTTCCTTGAATCAAGTGCCCTCACACAACAAAAGAGAGTAGTTCCACACAATAAAATTTAAGAACACTTAGGAACTCAAGATAGAAAGAGTTCACTCACTCTCAAAAATAACATTATATGCCACAAAAGATGCACCATAAGCTTGCCCGTAGTGTACTACTCCACTAATCGAGCTCATTCAATCTAGGATCAATTAGGACTTTATTTGGTTGTAATGTAGGCTACATGACGGGTAGGATATATTTAGATATAAGAGTGACTACACCTCCCTAAGCACTTTAATACATATACTTTAACATTCAAATATTAAATTATTTACTTCCAGTAAATTGTTCTAGGTACCAAGTTTCCACTATTTTCCACTTCTCCATTATAATATACTGGCTTATATCCCTTCATAAATATCATTTGCAGCATAATTTATAGGGAGTAACCAAAATTGGTCAAATTTAGGGTAAAAAATCTGATTTTTCACGTCCAGTATTAAATACGGGACATAGTGGTTTACCAATATATACCTCCAGTGTAATATACATGAAACAAAATATTAAATTATTTAATTCCAGTAAATTATTCTAGATACCAAGTTTTCACTATTTTCCACTTCTCCATTATAATATACTGGCTTATATCCTTTCATAAGTAGCATTTCCAGCATATTTTATAGGGAGTAATCAATTTGGTCAAATTTAGCGTAAAAAGTTCTGGATTTTTCACGTCCAGTATTAAATGCGGAACATAGTGGTTTCACAATATATACCTCCAGTGTAATATACAGGATACAAAATATTAAATTATTTAATTCCTTAAATTATTCTAGATACCAAGTTTCCACTATTTTTCACTTCTCCATTATAATATACTACCTTATATCACTTCATAAGTAGCATTTCCAGCATATTTTATAGGGAGTAACCAAAATTGGACGAATTTAGGGTAAACAATTCTGAATTATTCACGTCCAGTATTAAATACTGAACATTATACTTTAACAATATATACCTCCAGTGTAATATATAGGAAACAAAATATTAAATTATTTAATTCCAGTAAATTGTTCTAGATACCAACTTCTCCATTATAATATACTGGCTTATATGGCTTCATAAGTAGCATTTCCAGCATAATTTATAAGGAGCAATACTGGAAAATATGTTTTCAAATGATAGATCTGTAGCCAAATATACAGGAAACAAAAATTTTGTAGTCTTTAATTCCAGCATAATATACAGTATATTAATCTGCATTTCAATCAAAAATATGTAGTCAATTACAGTAAAGAAGAAAAAACTATTTCTTGGTCTTTATCTTGCGCCTTTTTGAAATGGAAGGTTTATCTAGTCTTCCAGTGGCCTCATCTTCACTAACCAAATATTCCAACTGCTTCTTCTTACCATAATTGTATAATATGCTGCATATCTGAATCGAAGACGTGTAGGATCAAATATGTTCTTGTCAACTGGTATCTTCTTGCCTTCAATGAAATACTCCGCAAATGCAGAACAATATATACCACAATCACTATAATAAAACATATATTAAGAAATAATAAGATAAAACAATACAAGATTAAAAGCTAAAGTAATATAAAGGAGTAAGATAAACACAGGAAAACATTTACGCTTTTTCCTGTTGAGGCAAGTTATCCACTGAAATAACAACAAATGGATCATTCAGATCCTCTTTTTCCAAATAATGTGGTTTATCCATTGCAATGTCACTTCTTTGCTTATAAAATGTAGTAGTGTTGAGCAACAATGGTATCATTACAGCAAATGAGTTCAAAGCTTTATGAACTACGGCATCATGTCTTGAGGATCTTATTGAGTCATATACGTATATGCACCCATCATGCAAAGATAGAACACCCAACACCCAAATATTGGGGTATACAGAAGAAACATAATCAAAAAGCAAAATATAATAATCATCCAGTATAACATACTAGAGAAAAAGCTTAAGGATTATATACCGGAACAAAGAGCATAATATAAAAAAAGAAGACAAATAAAGTAATTACAAATAAAATAAAATCTTAGTCTAAACAGAACTCATCCAATATAATATACTGGAGAAAAAGCTTACACACAGCAGACGTCCCGTAAAATATACTGGGATGAAACAAAACTCAACTATATTATAATATCCATCTAGTATAACATACTGGAAGATAAACATTCACATGACAGACTTCCAGTATAATATACTTGACAAAATTTTAATAAATTTAATAAACAAAAAATATAATCAAAACCCACACAATAGACGTCTACTATTCGCACACAGCAGTATATTATACTGGATGAATATTATAACATAGTTCAGTTTTGTTTGATTCCAGTATATTTTACGGGACTTCTCCATTATAAAAAAGAAGACAAATAATCACTCAAAAAAAGTAATGACATAAAATAAAATTGTAGTCTAAACAGAACTCATCCAGTATAATATACTGGAGAAAAACTTACACACAGCAAACGTCCCGTAAAATATACTGGATGAAACAAAACTCAACTATATTATCATATTCATCCAGTACAACATACTGGAAGATAAACATTCACATGACAGACTTCCAGTATAATATACTGGACAAAATTTTACTAAATTTAATAAACAAAAAACATAATCAAAACACACACAGTAGACGTCTACTATTCGCACACAGCAGACGTCCCGTAAAATATAATGGAATGAAACAAAACTCACAACTATATCAAATTTTAACAAGAACTGAAGAAATCTAAAATGCAGATGAAGCAAGAAAATACTTGAAAATTAAACCTAACATACAGAGACTAGAAAAAATTTGAAAAACTTACAAAAACAAATTACACAACGATTACAACATAAACTAATAACAGTGAAAAATTACCAGAAATAAGACAAACTAATGAACACAGAAAAAATCGTAAAAGTTAAAATACAATAAATATTCAAACCCTAACGGTCCGGAAATCAAAATTAAACCTAAAGAACCAACAATAATAACGAAAATTCAAACACATTATCGTAAAAAACAAAACTCACCCATAATTTTGAATAAAATTGGACCTAACCCAGACAAGATTTGAAGAAAAGTGGGGAGAAATTCAAAAATAGCCAGATTTACCACTGTTCGTTGAAAAATAGCCAAGTTTCAAAAGTCATCGAAATTTAGCCACTTTAAATCTGAGCGAAAACACTGTTCAAAATCCGGAAAAATACGCCCGCAAATTTTACGGGAGTTCCAGCATAAGTATGCTTGAACTCCCGTAAATTTTACGGGAGTTCCAGGATAACTATGCTGGAACTCCCGCAAATTTCACGGGAGTTCCAGCAAGTATAATTGTCCAGTATAATATACTGGAGTTTGGAGCACTGGTGCTCCAGTCTCCCGCAAATTTTACAGGAGTTAGCAAAGTATACCGGTCCAGCATAATATGCTGGAGTTCGTACACAAATGCACCAGAACTCCCGTATATTATACTGGACCGGTCCCTGTTGCAGCAAAATAGTGGCTATTTTTCATTGACTTGATAAACGCTGGCTATTTTTCATTGACCAGTGTGAAAACTGGCTATACCATGATATTTTAACAGAAAAGTGCTCTCTCAGGAAAGCGAAATCCGTACACTGCTGTAAAAACAAAGAGAAAGGCGATAAAAAGTTACTAACTAGTATGTTAAAAAGGTCAATGGCAATTATGTCATCACTAATATATTTTAAGTTAAAATGGCTAGAAATCGATTACATTTAGATCGGTGGCTATTTTTCGATAGCCAACTGTAAAACTGGCTACGCCATACAATTTTAACTCACTTTAAGAGTAAAATGCGGTCCGAAAAGTTATTTTAGCAAGTGTTTGATACTTCTCCGGTCCACTTTAATTGATTTTTTATTTTTTTAATTCATATATTAAGGAATTTATCTTTTGTCATTAATTAACAATAAAAATGACCATATTAACTTTAGTTTATTCATTAGAAATATAACAAATACTCCTAGAGTCTTTATTCCAAGAGCAACTTTGAAAAAAAGAAATTAATTCCTTCTTGATATTTGAAAAAGTCAAATATTATGGACCACAAGAAAAAAGCAAAAAAAATTGATTAAAGTGGACAGGAGGGAGTACATATTTTTTCTTAGTAGAATGTAATTACTTGTTTGTCAACCACAGAAGTAAGAAAATAAATGTTAATCTCTTTGTTTCAAATCAACTTTTTTACTTTTATTTTTTGATTAACTTAAAAAATGTGTAGGAATCATCGGTTCTACCTATACTCCCAATAAAATTTTCCACTATCATATCATGAAAGACGTAATATTCATAATGCCCCCACTATAATTTGAGTACAAAAATTTCTACTTAGTTTTAGCTATTTCTGGCCATATGGACAAAATAACGGCAGCGAGGCAAAATGACCTCATGGGTAAACAGTTTTAGAGAAATACCCATATACCATCCGGGAATCAGTAGCCCAATTTAGATTTTAGACTGATAAAATAGCCCATTTTGCATAATATAACGATAGAAGGGAAGGACAACTTTGAAATGTTGGCCCAATTAGTCAGGAATAGAGAAAAAAATCCAAAATCATTCCGTAAAAATAGCAGGGGATTTGCATTTATACCCGCTTTTTGGGTCACGTTTTAACTTGTACCCGCTTTGCAAAAAAAATTGCAAGCGTACCCACTTTTTCGCGTAACTTCAGCATACGGGGCTGAAGTAGCAAAGGCGATCACGCAAACTTCAGCATTCTAGTAGATGGGCTTGAAGTAGCAAAAATTGCTGAACCAAGTGTGCTGAAGTTTTTGTTTGTTAGCTGAAGTTTTGTTCTCTATTTGATGAAGTTGTTGTTTGTAATTACTGAACTTAAGCATTCTAGTAGCTGAAGTTTTGTTCTCTATTTGCTGAAGTTTTTGTTTGTAATTGCTGAACTTAAGCATTTTAGTAGCTGAAGTTTTGTTCTCTATTTACTGAAGTTTTTGTTTGTAATTGCTGAACTTAAGCATTCTAGTAGCTGAAGTTTTGTTCTCTATTTACTGAGGTTTTTGTTGTAATTGCTGAACTTAAGCATTCTAGTAGCTGAAATTTTGTTCTCTATTTGCTGAAGTTTTTGTTTGTTAATTGCTGAACTTCAGCATGTTTTAGCTGAAGTTTTTCACGTAAACTTAGTGTTGGTTGAAGTTTTTATTTGTAATTGCTGAACTTAAGCATTCTAGTAGTTGAAGTTTTGTTCTTTATTTGCTTAACTTCAGCATGATTTAGCTGAAGTTTTATATTATTAATGAAATGAAACTTTACTTGAATTCCTGAACTTGAACGTGAAATAGGGTTTGATATTGACCCATAATCTTGATTTTCAAATTCAAGATTGCATTGTTCCAAGTTTTTGCTGGAATAATTATTATCATTGGGTTTGGAGGAAAAAGTGGTAATCTTAAAATTGAATGATTTGAAAAGAAGAACTGTTTTGGGTTTGATAACAACACTGGAATGGGGACAGAGGGTCAGTGTATTAGAATTGGGACCTAGAAATAAAGTAGCAGACATGGATATGTTGATAAGAAATTGCAGCAGGAGAAGAAAGAAGAAGAACAAGAAAAAGAAGAAAACGAAGGAGGAGAAGGAGGAGGAGAAAGGGGGCTGAAGTTGTTCAAAAAGTGGGTACAAGTTAAAACTTTTAAAAAAAATGGGTATAGGTTAAATGGGGGCGACCAAATAGGGCGCCCGTGCAATTTTTACCAAATAGCACGAGCTAGCCAGTTTTCGGACTGGTCATTCAAAGATAGCCAGCATTTGCAAAGTCATTGAAAAATAGCCACTATTTTGCTGCAACACGGAAAGTTCCAGCATAATATACTGGAGATCGGTGCACTTGTGTATGAACTTCCAGCATAATATGCTTAACTCGAACACGCGGAAAGTTCCAGCATAATATACTGGAGATCGGTGCACCTGTGTATGAACTTCCAGCATAATATGCTTAACTCGAACACGCGGAAAGTTCCAGTATAATATACTAGAGTTCCAGTATATTATACTGGAGAATTTTTCCGGATTTTGAATAGTGTTTTCGTTCAGATTTATCTTTACATGAAAAGTAGCTAAATTTCGATTACTTTTGAAATTGTGGCTATTTTTGAATGATCACGTGTAAATCTGGCTATTTTTGAATTTTCCTGGATTAAAATGGTCCTTAGGCTTTAAATATGAAGCGGAGCACTAACAATCCTCAAAGTAAGGGTAAACTACAAAATTGCCCCGCCGACTGAAATTAATTGCATTTGCTAGCCAAAAGTCTATAAAATATGTATATTATACAGATATATAAAAAAAATATACATTCTATCTGCTACTAGCGACTAAATTTCATTTGAAGTAATGGAGCACTGTTAGTCCTAAATCCTAATTGCATTTTCGGTGAAAGATTAAACGAGGGACCTCAGATATGAAGTCGTAACTTTTTCCTTTGAAATTGAGAAAAAAAGTCTCTTCTTTGATTTCGTTTTAATGATAGCCAGCCAATGCAGAAAAGTTGCACATGATCCATTGTTATTTAATGGCGTAGTACTACTTAAAAGTTATACTAAGTAATACTATATGACCCGTTCTGTGCGCAAAGTAACATGGGTCTAATATTCACAAAAACCTAATCTGAATCTTACATTTACTGTTTTTCCACACAAATACAATTAATCTAATCATATACTATAATCTTGCTTTTATCTAATGAGAAGTACAATTAAAAACTCAGATGATTGAAAAAAGATAGGAAACAACCTCTCTGGATAAGGTCTGCGTACACACTACCTCCCTACACTCCACATGTGACATTATACTGCGTTTGTTGTTGTATGATTGGAAAAAGATAAAAGCAGAATTTCCTAGCGTATGAATAGGAGTATCTTTTGTCACTGTGTCCATATAGATGTTGTGATAGCATATGATTATGTCACTGCATATGTCACTGAAGTTGAGTTTGTTATTTTATTGTAAAATTTTGAGGCCTATAAATCCTAGCCTTGTGAAGCAATTCAATAAGTCATGAAAGCAATTTTGTGTTGCCTAGTTTGCTTTTCTCCAACATCACAGTACCAGTAGAAAGTTATAAGTGTTGCATGTGTTATGTTTTGTAGCTTCTGTTTATGTTGCATTGCTAATCCTATATGTGTTTTGCATTTTGTACCTTGATTTCAGTTCAAAAACAGAAGTCATAGCTATACGAGATCTGTCTTTACACTTGCTCTCCCAAAATAGTTGCTGTAGTTTCTAGAGGAGTCGCGTCATCTCCAGCAAGCACTTGTTGCATTAGGACGTGAGACAAATTCTGTTCAACTGAAGACAATTCTGGTGCAGCTATGACTTGTGTCTTTGTAAACTAATCAAGGTGTTAGCCCCTAAATTAAACTGAAGTTTTAAAAAATGTGACTAATTCATATTTTGTTTATGTGACAGAATAAGCAAAGTCAAGCCCAGGTCAAAAGGAAGGAGTTTGTTTGAATCAAGGCAATGCAGTAGATTTACATAAAGCAGAAGAAGTCACATCAAGTAGAAGAACATTAAGTGTTGCATCTCTTATGTTTGTATCTTCTGTTTATGTTACACTCCGAGCGAATGTCTCAATCTTGATTCTATTATGTTCTGCAATATCTGTACCTTTGCTTTCAGTGCAAAAACGCATTTGTCTTTAGATCTACTTAACCCAAAATTAGTGCACAATTAGTTGTGTTAACATTTGAAGGAAGACAATTCTCGTGCAGTCATCACTTGCGTTTTTGCGAATCAAAGGTACTTAAAAAAGTCAGAACATCATATGATCCAGGATGAACTACTTCAAATAGTAGTCTACAATTTTCGGAAGATACAAAAAAATACAGACAGCATTCACTTTGATAACCATTAAAAAGCTTTGAAGCTTTGAATTCGAATTTGGATTTTCAAAAATCATTATTTGTTTGGATTAGGTGTTGTTGCAAACAATTGGAAATATGGTTTGGAGTTTATATCTCAATTTTGAGGGGTTTTGGTAAAGATTAGACGTGGTTTTGGCTGAATTTCAGATTGAAAATCGAAGAAGAAGAAGAAGACGACATGATATACATCATATTTACGAAATTGTAGTAAAATTGTTTATATATTTTTCTTTTATTTATTTAACTATTATATGAAAGTTGAACAACATTGTATAAAAATTATATTTAAGTTGTATGATATTGTAGTTGTATATAACTGAGTAGAAATAATGAATGAAAATTGTAGATAAGTTGTATAATATATAATTAATTGTATGAAATTTGTTTTTACTATGTATAAATCAGATACAAAATATACAAAAGACATATTGTATAAAATTTGTATTTAAGTTGTATGTTATTGTAGTTGTATTTAACTGGGTATAAATAATGTGTGAAAATTGTAAATAAATGGTAGATATATTGTATCATATATATTACAATGTATAGATCGAATGTTATCTCCGGTCATGAAAGTTGTGACATTTAATTTGGGTAAGCAAAGATGACACTTCACTTATTAATGATTGGTCTAATCAAAATGCATCTGCATTGCACGGCATTCTTCTTTGCAGAATGCAAGAGACCTGTGTTATCAATACAGTGCGTGAAAATTAAGTACTAAATTAAAGCTTAAACTTCGATATATAAAACATAAAAATCAGGAAAGCTTAATATTTCAGCTCGAATCCTATATGTGTTTCAGAAAAAGTATTTACAAATAACAAAAAATTTATACTTCAAAGCACACATATAGTAATTGTATGATTGAAAAACTGAATCAGAACTGGACTCATAAGAGGTTGAGAAAATAAAATATATGCTCACTCAGTACCACTTTATGTGGCACTATTACTATTTGGAGAGTCAAAATATTTTTTACCGTGATTTTTTTAAAATTATTTTGAATTATTAATTAATACTCTATATGAGTTATAATACTATTTATGTAGTTTCTAAATATGTCGTAAGCTTTATTTCAAAAAGAATTGAAGATTTTATGTCAGCATTCACGCAAAAATCAAGAGATTTGACTCTCATTCTCTCAAACCCGTTATGGAGTACATACAAGTCAAGCTGCAGAAAGTACAAAAGATGTACATACAAGTCAAGCTTTGTTTCAGACAAATAATGGAAGATCTAGAGAGAAATGGGAGAGAAGAGAAAAAAAAAAGGAATAGGGTGTAACTAAATTTCTTGATTGAAGGCACAAATAATGGATTTGGGAGCCTTTTAAGGTGGATTGTATATATTTTGTAAACAAAACTTGTTTATGCCGGGTAATTAACTAAACATGGACATTAAGGGTAATAAGTTTCAAATAGTGTATAGGAATGAAAAAATCCCATTTATGAGTCCTTTAGTCATCGGAGACTTCAACCAAATGGTATGTTTACTTATTTTTATCCAATTTAATTCTGGCTTAGGTTATATGAAATAAGTCTGTTTACCTTGAAATACGAGTAACAATTAAACTTGTTTATAGTTTTAAAGATACGTGATCAAATTCAATACTAATTAATAACCAAGGAATTAAACGTATAAATTAAAGAAGTAAGTTGAATTAAACCAGTGCTTAAACAAGTCTTGACCTCGAGCTATGATGGCCTCGAGGTTGGTCAGCAAGAACTGTAAAGTAAAAGCAATAAAGTTGAGAGACAGTTCTGATGAGTAATGAGCAAGAAAGTAAGAGAGTATATTCTATTGCCAATGATTGATCATCGTTACAAATGATTGGTATCCCCTTTATATAGTAGGGGAACCCTAAATAAGGTACATTTCTATTTACAGTAAGGAATATTATTGGGATAGCTGTCTAACCGCCTAGCACAAATCCGTACTAACTCGTACAAATCTATTCCGGAATTTACGCCATGATCCTGGAGCCATCGCGAGAATCTCGCTCTTTCTGTTATAAAACCATAACGGTATTATCTCGAGGTTGGCCATACTCGGCTCCGATGTTCCTCGAGCACTTAGATCTTCGAGTCTCGTATTTTGCCTTCGAGCTCGAGCTCGGTTCATATTGAACTTGTCCTCGATGCGATCCCTCGAGCCTACAAAATCGGGGACACATAATTTTGACCGTATACAGATAGTTCTCGCGTTTCTTAGAATAAAATGATAAGAAACGACTTGAGCCTCGATTCTCTGGAGTCCTTGATGATGATGTCATTCTCGTGACGTAGGCGCTCGAGGTGACTGAAACGTTCCGTCGGTTCACTTTCCCAAAATATTAAATGCTTCACCAGTGGTGGTACAAGGTTCAATTTTTAGAAAAACTTTACTTCAATCTTCATTCCACCTCCAAACCCCTTTTATATCTCCCTTTCTTCATCACTTCTCTCTCATTACCCGTTATTCTCATTCTTTTAGTGCTAGAGAACATAAAACTCCGTCTATCTCCACTTCCTTTAGTTTGAATCAATGGCGAAAACCTCTAAAACAGTTCCTCAGAAATAGAAGGCTTCCTCCTCCTCTTCCTGGCCGGCCAGTGATAAAGCGCCGACTCTTCATGTGATCATTCCCGGTCCCTGCGTCATAAAGAAAGATTTCAGAGTTGAAAATCCCCCCGCAATTCCTGGTCAATGCGAGGACGTATCGAGGTATGTTTGCCTGATAACGGAGAAGCATATCAAGGCCAAGAAGAAAGAATGTGGTTGGGGGGACGAGGTCTTGGTACAGATCCCCGACCCCGCGAAGAGCATTACTACTCATGTGGAGGGGTTTCTAAGTGTTTACACTTACCCCTTCACACTGGGTCCCCTCGATCCAGTAGTGATCAACTTCTGCAAAAGATACCAAGTCACCCTCGGCCAGGTCCATCCTTCTTTCTGGCGTATAGTGACGATGCTTCGTTACTTCTCTAGCAAGGCCGAGGGGCTAGAGTTCACCCTCAACCACCTCATCAGATTGTATCGGCCTCAGATTTTCCGAGGGCTGATCAAGATCCAACGCTGATCAAGCAAGGCCTTCTTCACTAGCAATGACGATGATAAGGACCGGGGCTGGATGAGCCGGTTCCTGCGAGTGAGGACCTCGGACGTTATCCCCGAGGGTAAAATATCGTTCCCAGAGAAATGGAACCCTGATCGTAAATGAAGTCATTTCCCCAGTGTCTTCCTATATTTCGTTTTTGCATTGTGTGGTGCCTTTACCTTTTTTGCAGCGATCTCTTGGATGCCCCATGCGATCCACGACCTCGAAGATTGGGTTCGGAAATTAGCCGCGACCTTCTCGTATGATAAGCGCAAATGGCGTGACTTGTCGAAAGGCAAATGGGAGGCCAAACACCACGGTAAGTCCTTCTCCCAAGTTTTTGACGCTTTCCCCTTTACCGGATATGTCACCTTACTCATGCATGTTTATTTATGTAGGTATTGGAGATGCTTCCGAAATGAGGTCAGCCCCGCCCGGGGAAGAGACCGAGTCCCTGATTCCAAAATCGGAGAAAGATAACAAGAGGAAAAGGTCTTTGAAACCCGAACACCCCCAAGACATAAAGGCTCCTACTCAAAGGTTGAGGAGGAAACTCATCCATGTAGACATAGACTCAATCCATCAACTAAACGATGAAGAAGAAGACGAGGGCGAAGAATCGATGCTGGTGACCTGAGTCAGGAAGCAAGTCGACGCCGTCAAGCCCTCCGAACCGGAGAACCTGCCTCGTGGTGAGGAGGCTCCGAAGAAAGACGTAGGCAAAGCCCCCGAATCACCTAAGGTCGAGATTGTTCCTCCACCTCCAACGAGCACGCCAAAGGGGACAATTACCGAGATACCTGGATCTGAACAGAACGCCCCGAGCGACATACTCGGGGCCATGACAATAGGTCACTCTCCTCCTCTACCAACTTATTCTGAGGAGGCAATAAGGGAAGCTCAAGCTCTTCAAACGCCTGACCCGAGCGGAGTCCCCGGTGAAGAAGATCCTTTCCGGGATTGCTTTACTGGGTTCGATGATGCCGCCGATCTCAACGACTCATCCACCCTCTTCGAAGAGGCTCGTCGTCTTTTTGCTCAGGTAAGCATTAACTCTTATTGCTGCAATTCCTTCTCCTTCCCTTACCCTAACTGATATCTCTTTTTTTTGCGTAGGCCATTATCAGGTTCAGGGCCGAGCTGAGCCAATGTGAGGCCGGGCTCAAGAAGTCTTCGGCATAAGGGAAGGCCCTGAGGCTCCTTTGAAAGAAAAAGGAGGAGGAGCTCAAGGACCTTCGGGCAGACTTGGCCAAAGCTCGTCAAAATGAGGCCGAGCTGGACAAGCAGGTAACCATCATTTTGCAAGAGCATGGTCTACTTGACCCAACTGTGGAGGCTAACACTTCAGTATCTCAGCTGCAGCAAAAACTGGAGATGATTGGGCAGCTTCGAGGGGAGGTCGATCAAGTTAAGGTTAACTGCAACTAGTGGAAGGAAAATATGGATCGGCTTGCTGCTGAGAATAGGCCGCTCTAGCCCAACTGGCCTCGGCTGAGACCCAGCTCCGGGGTGTCAAAGTGAAAAATCTGGCTCAGGCCAAGAGGATCGATGAGCTTGAGGCCAAACTTGCCACAACCGGGGCCGAGGTTGCTGAAGCCAAGGCCGAGGTCGAGATGACGAAGGCCACGACTGATAAAACCGTTGTTGTGTACCTAAAGGATGTAGAGGGTGCTAAAATGGAACTAAGGGAAGCCTCCAACCGGGAGAAACGGATCAGCAATTTGGATAAGTGTCAATCCCAGAGGGAGACCCTCGAAGAGATTCATGCTCGAGGTTTCGACCTCACCGAGGAGATAGCCCAAGCAAAAGCACTCGAAGTCGATGCCAAGTTCCTCGTCTCCTCCTCCGATGATGATGATAGAGAAGGCAGCCAAAGCGGGTCCGATAATGAAGCTGGGCCAGAAGAAAAAGCTGCTCCCGAGGGGGAGACCAGCCCTGGGCATAGATAGTATTTTTTCTCTCTTTTTGTATTGTTCTTTTTGTAAGACCTTTCATCGGTCTCTTGTATATACCTTTTTCCAAGTATATAAAAGAAGATATTCCTTGAATGTTTTCTCGATATTTCCTGTCTTAAATTCTTGTAATAGTTTCATTCTTTGGATGGTGTGCTCGAGACTTTATCTCAGACAGTTTCTTTGTAATCACCATGGTTGAGTTCGAATGAGGTTCGGGCTTCGGGACATAGACCTTTATGAGCTCGTACCGGATAATGGTGAGTCCCCGAGCCATAATCATGCGATAATCGAACCCTTTGGTTCGGATCGGGCGAGAACAGGGTCTCGAACCTAAGTGTATCGGCCCTTAGGCTCTTTTAGATCGGGCCATTATGGCCTCTAAGAGATGGCTATTATTTCCCCTTTTCGGCTTAGAAGACTTAGTAAAAGTTTATTTATGCCTTGGCATGTATTTTTTACCCATTGGGTTTTTTGAGGGTTCTGTGCCGATCGGAACCCTCTGTTTTTAGTGCCTTAGCACAAATTTGTATTCGAATAATTTGTTACCTCGTAAGGTTTTTCGAGAGCCGATTTTATCGAAGCCCTTTGATTATTTTGCCGAGGATAGCTTTTATTTAACCGGTTTTCTGAGAATTCGAAGGCCTGTTTTTATTGCAAAATTCGGACGTCTCCGAGCCGCGTTATTTTGGCCGTAGCCTTTAATATGGCCGCAACCTTCGGGTGTGTCTCTTGGACTTGCTTGGACTTTGCATCGAGGGATTCCTCTTTGAGGTCTTATAAATTCGAGTTTGATAACTCGAGCGTGTTGGATGTCGATGACAATCCCCGAGTATTCGAGGTGTTTTTGCGTTTTGTCCCTTGAGCCGTTTTTCACAGAATCACAAGTATGGAGTTCGTATAGTAGCAAATTTCTTTGAGACACAAAGTACTTGATATAGAAAGAATACTTCTTTGAATAATTCATACATGCGCACATGTTTTGCCTTCGGGGCTCGACTATTCTATATGGACACGGTTCATTTGACCATTTGGCCCATTACAAAGTTTTCCTATCGAGGCCCTTTTTGGCGTGGAGTATTTTCCTCGAAAATATAACCTTCGAGGGTGATGCCCCCCAGTATTCGAGGTTGAAGCTTTGGATACTGTTGAATTCTCCTTAGGTAGCACATAGTTGTTGCCTCATTAAAAACCTTGCCGGAAAAACCCATTTGGGATAAAACCCGACCTAAGGAAAAAAGAGTGCAACGCGTGCTTTAAAACCTAAGGTCTTCGTGTATAAGGGTTCAATCGGCGTCTTCGATCAAACATATGTAATGAGTTAGTCTTAAATACAAATGGAAAAATGAGAAGCAATAATACCGTTTGAGTAGTGATACATTCCAGTTGTTTGGCAATTGTTCGCCTTCCATCGTGCCAAGTTTGTAGGATCCTTTTCCGATAACTCTGATGACTCGGTATGGTCCTTCCCAATTCGGGCCTAGTTTACCTTCATTCGGGTCTCGAGTATTGAGGGTAACTTTCCTTAGGACCAAGTCCCCGATTCTGAAGTTTCTAAGGTTGGTCCTTCTATTATAATATCTCTCGATTCTTTGCTTTTGCGCCGCCATCCGAACAAGTGCAGCTTCTTATTTTTCATCTAATAGCTCGAGGCTAGTATTCATAGCCTCGTGATTTGACTCCTCCGATGCATGTTGAAATCTGGCGCTGGGTTCTCCGACCTCGACCGGGATTAAGGCCTCAGAACCATATACTAAAGAGAACGGGGTTGACCCTGTGCTGGACTTTGATGCCGTTCGATATGCCCAAAGGACCTCGGGTAAAACTTCTCTCCATTTTCCCTTAACGTCATTCAGCCTTTTTCTTCAAGTTTTGTATGATAGTCTTGTTTGTCGATTCGGCCTGCCCATTTCCGCTCGGATGATACGGTGTTGATAAGATCCTTTTTATTTTGTATGCTTCGAGGAATTTTGTTACATTGTTGTCGATGAATTGTTTGCCGTTGTCGCATACGATTTCGGCAGGTATCCCAAATCGACACACGATGTGGTCCCAAATGAAGTCAATAACTTCTTTTTCTCTGACTTTCTCGAAGGCCTGTACTTCTACCCATTTAGAAAAGTAGTCAGTCATAAACAAAATGAATTTAGCTTTACCTGGGGCCATTGGTAGAGGGCCAATGATGTCCACTCCTCATTTTATGAAAGGTCACGGGTACAGGACAGAGTGAAGTTGCTCTTTTGGCTGATGAATCATCAGTGCAAACCTTTGACATTTATCAAATTTTTTAAAAAACTCCTTAGTGTCTTTTTCCATGCTATCCCAGTAATACCCTGCTCTAATAATTTTGCAAATCAAAGACTCCGCGCCGTAGTGGTTTCCGCAAGTGCCTTCGTGAATTTCTCGTAGGACATAATCGGTGTCCCCCGGCCCTAAACATACCGCCAATGGTCCTTTGAAGGTCCTCCTGTATAACGTTCCATCTTCGCACAATGTGAACCTAGCGGCCTTGGTTCGTAAAGCCTTCGATTCTTTATGATCCGATGGGAGCTTTCCATTTTTCAAATATTCAATATATTTATTCCTCCAATCCCAAGACAAACTTGTAGAATTTATCTCGGCGTGGCCCTCTTCGATCACAGATCTCGACAATTGGACGATAGCCCCCGGGATAATATTATCTTCTTCAATTGATGACCTCAAGTTAGCAAGTGCATCGGCCTCACTATTTTGTTCTCGAGGCACATGATCTAGAGTCCACTCCTTGAAGCGGTGCAAGGTTACCTGTAGCTTGTCAAAATATCTTTGCATCCTATCCTCTCGAACTTCGAAGCTTTTGTTTACTTGGTTCACCACCAACAGAGAATCGCACTTGGCTTCAATGACCTCTGCCCCGAAGCTCTTAGCTAGCTCGAGACCTGAAATCATGGCCTCATTATTAGGCAATCTCGAAGTTTTAATAGATTTTCTAATAGTGTTACCCGTAGGTGGCTTCAAAACAATGCCAAGCCCGGACCCTTTCACATTCGAGGCACCGTCCGTGAAGAGGGTCCTTACCCCTGATGATGTACCCGATTTTAGCAGAAGTTCTTTCTCCACTTTGGGTACGAGGGTCGGCGTAAAATCATCCACGAAGTCAGCTAGGATTTGAGACTTGATGGCCATTCGGGGTTGATATTCGATATCGTACCTGCCAAGTTCGACGGCCCATTTGGCCAATCGGCCCGATAGCTCAGGCTTATGCAAAACATTTCGAAGGGGATAAGTGGTTAACACACATATGGGGTGACATTGAAAATATGGCTTTAACTTTCTAGACGCGCTTATTAATGCAAGTGCCAATTTTCCTAAGTGTGGATATCTAGTTTCAGCATCTCCTAGAGTTCGACTTACGTAATAGACAGGGAACTGCATACCTTGCTCTTCACGAACTAGTCCCCCACTTACCGCTATCTCAGACACTGCCATATATAAGTAAAGCTTTTCAACTACCTTCGGAGTGTGAAGCAGAGATGGGCTCGATAAGTATCGCTTCAATTCCTCCAATGCTTGTTGGCATTCCGGGGTCCAGGCGAAATCATTTTTCTTTTTGAGTAAGGAAAAGAACCTGTGGCTTTGATCTGATGACCTCGAAATGAATCGACCCAAGGCAGCTATTCGACCGTTAGCCTTTGCATGACTTTCACACTATCTACAATAGTGATATCCTCGATGGCCTTGATCTTGTCGGGGTTGATCTCGATTCCCCAGTTTGATACCATGAAGCCGAGGAACTTTCCTGAACCGACCCTGAAGGCACATTTTTCTGGGTTAAGCTTCATGTTGTACTTCCTCAAGATTTTGAATGTTTCTTGCAAATGAGTTAAATGGTCCTCTGCGCGCAGGGACTTAACCAACATGTCGTCAATGTAAACTTCCATTGATTACCTATCTGTTCCTCGAACATTTTGTTAACTAGGTGTTGGTACGTAGCTCCAGCATTTTTTAGCCCGAAGGGCATTACATTATAACAGTATGTTCCGAACTTAGTGATAAACGAGGTCTTCTCCCGGTCCTCCGGGTTCATTTGAATTTGATTGTACCCGGAGTAGGCATCGAGAAAGCTAAGGATCTCGTGGCCAGCCGTGGCATCGACCATGCGATCGATGTTAGGCAGCGGGAAGGAGTCTTTAGGGCATGCCTTGTTTAAATCCTTATAATCTACGCACATTCTAAGTTTGTTTCCTTTTCTAGGGACTACAACTACGTTGGCTAACCACTCGGGGTATTTTACCTCCCGAATGGACCCTATTTTAAGAAGTTTAGTTACCTCATCCTTTATGAATGCATGCTTCACCTCGGACTGGGGCCTTCTTTTTTGCTTTACTGGTTTGAACCTGGGGTCGAGGCTCAGCCGGTATGTTGTTATTTCCGGTGGTATCCCTGTCATGTCTAAATGGGACCAAGAAAAACAATCCATGTTATTGATAAGAAATTGAATGAGTTTTTTCCTGAGTTCGGGGGTTAACCCCGTTCCCAGGTATACCTTTCTCTCAGGCATATACTCGATTAGTATGACCTGTTCCAGCTCCTCGACCGTTGACTTGGTTGCATCTGACTCTTCAGGAACAACGAAAGTTCGAGGAGTAAGGAAATCCTCCTCTTCTTTTTCGATTACCCGTTTCTCCGATTTGGTCGAGGCTGGGGGCGGTGATTGCTATTTGGCTGTTTGCTTATCTTTGGTGCTCGATTTTCCTGAGGCCGAAGACTCTAGTATTGGTGTCAGCTCTTCGACAGCAAACATTTCCTTTGCAGCGTGTTGTTCCCCGTAAACTGTTTTCACACCATCCACTGTCGGGAATTTCATTATTTGATGAAGGGTTGAAGGTACTGCCCTTATGTTGTGGATCCATGGCCTCCCGAGTAGTGCATTATATCTCATGTTACCTTCAATGACATGGAATTTTGTATCTTGGATGGTCCCGGCCACGTTCACTGGTAGGATTATCTCCCCCTTTGTTGTTTCACTTGCCATGTTGAAGCCGTTTAAGACTCGAGATGCAGGTAAAATTTGGTCCTGTAGACCGAGCTGCTCTACTACCCTCGATCTGATTATGTTTGCTGAGCTACCTGGATCCACTAGAACACGTTTAACTTGAATTTTATTTAACAAAATAGAAATTACCAAGGCGTCATTGTGAGGCTGAGAAATGCCTTCCTCTTCCTTGTCATTGAACGATAGGATGCCCTCAGGCACATAACTCTGAGTTCGTTTTTCTTTGGTAATCGACACCTTGGTACATTTGAATATAGGCCCCTGTGGAACATCGGCCCCACCAACGATCATATGTATTACATGCTACGACTCTTCCTGCTCATTCTTTTTGTTGGCGTCTCTTTCTTTGAAGTGGTTCTTAGCTCGATCACTGAGAAACTCTCAAAGATAACCCTCGTTGAACAATCGAGCTACCTCCTCCCTCAGTTGTCTACAGTCTTCGGTCCTATGGCCATGTGTGCCATGATATTTACACATCAAGTTTGGATTTCTTTGATAAGGACCGGTTTGTATAGGTCTACGCCACCTGGTATCTTTGATCCTTCCGATAGCTGATATGATCCCCGATGGATCAACACTGAAATTATACTCCGATAACCGAGGTGCTTCCGCTGGATCGGTATGTTTATCAAAACCACTCTTACTCATAAGTCCCCGAGAATTTTGCCCTCGATCATTCCTTCGATCATTCCGAGGAGGATTATGCCCCGGGCCGTTGTTTCTTCGATCTGCGACATATGGCTGATACTGTTCCCTATTAGACCTTGGTTCCCTGTCGGTATCTCTCGGGGCCTTGACTGCTAATCTATTTGGATGAACTAAACTCGAG
Organism: Nicotiana attenuata; assembly: GCF_001879085.1. NCBI lineage: Eukaryota > Viridiplantae > Streptophyta > Magnoliopsida > Solanales > Solanaceae > Nicotiana > Nicotiana attenuata. Next base: position 24,929 of record NW_017675589.1, on the reverse strand, counting down.
GAGGCTCCCAGCTGGTCGTCCTCGACCCGGATCTTCGATTGGTAACGATTATGTACATCTGCCCAAGTCACAGGTGGATATCGATCAGATTTTGCCTCAATTGTCGTGATGTGATCGAACTCCGCTCGTTCAACCCTTGTGTAAAATCTTGCACGGCCCAATCATCCGAGACCGGTGGTAATTCCATTCGATCCATTTGAAGTCGGGACACGAACTCTCTTAGCATTTCATCATTCCTCTGTCTTATCTTGAAAACATCCGATTTCCTTGTCGCAACCTTTATGGCCCCGGCATGTGCCTTTACGAAGGCGTCTGCTAACATAGCAAACAAATCAATAGAATTCGGTGGCAAGTTGTGATACCAAATCATGCTCCTTTTGACAAAGTTTCCCCAAATTTTTTCAACAAAACTGACTCGATATCATCATCATTTAAGTCGTTTCCTTTAATCCCGCAAGTGTACGAGGTAATTTGTTCATTAGGATCGCTCGTCCCGTTGTACTTAGGTATATCAGGCATACGAAACTTTTTAGGAATGGGCTTCGGAGCCGCACTCAAAGGGAATGGCTTTTGTACGAATTTTTTGGCATCCAAACCTTTCAAGACCGGGGGTGCCCCTGGTATTTGATCAACACGGTAGTTATACGTCTCCACATTTTTGTCATTATCCTCAATCTTTTTCTCTCCCGAATTGATTCTTTTGCTGAGTTCCTCGAGCATCATCATAATCGTGGGTCAGTCCCCGAGCCATTACCGTTCGATCTTTCTGGCACCGGCTCAGTACGGCGAGTGATTTCTGATTCGACCACACATGGAGTTTTATGCTGACTTTGAAGCTGAGCGATAGCAACCTGTTGAGCTTGTAGCATCTCGAATATTACTTGGAGGCTAACTTCCCATCTCCTACACCTTGTGTTCCTTGGCCACCAGGTCGGACTTCTCTACGTACACTTCCCCCGAGGTCTGTGCCTAAATCCTTATTCAAAGCAATGTGTGAACTAACATCGACTGGTTCCACATTTGGCACTTCCCCAGGGTTAATCGGTGGTACACCAGCTCCCGGAGCAACTACATTGTTGTTTTTCCCATGAAATCCAAGACCATCATCGCCGTGTACGGGTACGTTTTATGAGTTTGACATGTTTTAACCTGAGAACAAAAATTCTTGACAAGAACAAGTATGAAAATAACGTGTGTTATCAGAATCAGTACTGAAATAATCACTATTATCTTTGGCCCCATGGTGGGCGCCAAACTGTTTACCTCGAAATACGAGTAACAATTAAACTTGTTTGTGATTTTAAAGATACGCGATCTAATTCAATACTAATTAATAACCAAGGAATCAAACGTATAAATAAAGATGTAAGTTGAATCAAACCAGTGCTTAAACAAGTCTTGACCTCGAGCTATGATGGCCTCAAGGTTGGTCAGCAAGAACAGTAAAGTAAAAGCAATAAAGTTAAGAGACAATTCTGATGAGTAATGAGCAAGAAAGTAAGAGAGTATATTCTATTGCCAATGATAGATCATCGTTACAAATGATTGGTATCCGCTTTATATAGTAGGGGAACCCTAAATAAGGTACATTTCTATTTACAGTAAGGAATCTTATTGGGACAGCTGTCCAACCGCCTAGTACAAATCTGTACTAACTCGTACAAATCTATTTCGGAATTTACGCCATGATCTTGGGGCCATCGCGGGAATCTCGCTCTTTCTGTTATAAAACCATAATGGTATTATCTCGAGGTTGGCCATACTCGGCTCCGATGTTCCTCGAGCACTTAGATCTTCGAGTCTCGTATTCTGCCTTCGAGCTCGAGCTCGGTCCATATTGAACTTGTCCTCGACGCGACCCCTCGAGCCTACGAAATTGGGGACACATAATTTTGACCGTATACAAAGTCCATGTCGTCTGAAGAGGAATTCAGTGAGCAAGAGATGAAGAATATGCTCATCAATTATAATCAGGACCCATAAGTTTTCCCATTTCTTTTTCTTACTTTCCGTTAAGAGTTTGTTAGAGATTATTCTTGTAAAAGTCCGTCCTTTTTTTGCACATACTCTATATTCTTCTTGGGAAGTCCTCTCAATTTTTTCTTCACCATTAAAATGAGTGATTCTGATGTATTTGCACGTCAAATATTGATAAATCAATCAACATCGGAATACTAATTTCACAAGATACCGAGATGAACAACTAAGTTAACGAGAAAAGCTAAAAGGACTTCTCTGTAAACTTGATCAAATTCCAAAAGGTAAATGTTAAATTGAAGTCTGTATATTTGAGAAAATAAAGTTCGATTTATATATGTGTGAATAATTTTGTACTTTGAATTGGATAGGAAAAATGCAATCGGATAAAGCAAAAGCATTTTATCATTCCCTCACAGGATTTTTATTGGAGGTATCTTCCCCAGATTATAATTCGGAGGCTGAAAATTAACTTGAATAAGCTGTGAGTTATACCTTAATTTCATAGTTGTCATTTATTTTCATTTTAACCATGTATTTTCTTAATAGCTTAACTGGGTGAAAAATTGCTCGAAGCATATCACTCGTGGTAATTGCTCCTTGAAATTTGGCGGGAGGACTTCAGAAAGCTAAAGATTGCTTCGAATATGTCATTAAAGAGGTCAGTTTTTTTTAATCCTTCTAGGATTCGATATTTGTTGAAGATATGTTACTTCCTAACTTCATATGATCGATCCAAGTAGAAAGCAAGGAAGTCTCAATAATACTCGTGGCGTAAAGCCAAATTTTAATAAGGGATGTTTCTTTCTCTTTTTTTTTGTTTGTTTATAATGTAATTATCTTGTAAAATATAGTATTAAGATTACATTGGTTTCTTTTCTTTCTTTCTTTTTGTTTGTAGTGTAGTTATCTTATAAAATATAATATTAATATCCATATTGGTATGAAAATACAAGTTAATAAGATGTTAGTCACGTATTTATAATTCATTATCTTGAATCTTAGTGTAACAAATGTTATTTACCAATATGAAGATTTGAGTAGCTTAATTCAAAGTTCTAAAATATTTTTATTGTTAAAAAATAGATAGTCCTTCTTTCTACTTTTATAAGAATTTTGAATTTTTTTTTAATTTTTTTTATAAACTTCAATATCGTCTAAGCAAAAATATAATAGCAAATCCAACTAAAAATATTTTTGGGGCTCTAAAATTTAGAGGGCCTAAAGCAAAGATTTTATTAGCTTACCCTTGAACCGCCCCTGATTAGGACGTGAGACAAATCTTGTTCAACTGAAGACAATTCTCGTGCAGCTATGACTTAGTGTTTTTAGACTAACTAGGGTGTAAACTGAAGTCTTAAAGAATGTAACTAATTCATAGTATTTTGTTTGTGTGAGTGTGACATGACAAGCAAATTCAAGCCCAAATCGAACAGATCGGAAATTCTTTAGATCAAGGCAGTGCGGTATATTTATAATAAACTGAAAACTAAATTAGATAAAAGACGAGAAGAAATGAATCTGATAGAAGACACTAGTAGAAGAAGCTCACATCAGAACAAGCCTGTAAATCATAGTTATGTTTGTAATTTCTGTTTATGTTACACTGCCTAGTGTTTCAATCTTGATCTTATTATGTTATGCAATATTTGTACCTTGCTTTCAGTGCAAAAATGCAGGCTATGACGTATGAGATTTTGTCTGAATGACATACACTTCGACTATATGTCATGTTTATTTTTTCTCATTGTTTAGTGTTTCAATCTGAAAAAAAGAAGGGCAAAGTCTTAGATATCCCCTTAAAGTTGGCACGTTTTGAAACAAAACTAGTCTCTCTGAACGTGCGTTGCACGTTTATCTTATTTTATTATCATTAAATTTATATTTTAATATGTTGAATTTTAATTATATGAATATTTTAAGAATTATTGTTATAGTTATAAAAGCATATAGACATATTTATTTGCAAACCAGTGTTTGTTTTACAATCTTCTCCATTATTCAACATAAAAAGTTAAGTTCTGCTTGGTTTATTTTTATAAATTACATAAAATTATTTAGCTTGAGATAATTAAGTATAAATTATTAGTTCTTTTTAATCCAAAGAGAAAGCATCTCTGTAAGACGACATCATACTGAAATTAATATCATCTACCTTAATATAGTTGTAGGACATAAAGAGTAAATTATCTCATGATTTGATGTATTACTATCACAAGTGGCACAATATTCAAAATACTGATAACAACAAGAATAAAAATAAGGATGAACCGTTTTTACAGATAACATGTCTGGAAAAGACGCTAATTAACAACAACATTTCGTGACAAAAACAATAAGTAAAGGCTCGAAAATACATCAAGTAACAAAATTAAGGCTAACAAAACAACCCAAAAAGAAAATATTTACTGATCTATAGAATCTATTAATAACTGCAAAAGAGAGATAAAATTTATATCAACTGTAAAAGGCATGAAACATCATGCAAATAAGAAAAATAAGGGTACAACAAAGACAAGATTTATTAAGTTATAAAAATTAAATAATTGTGAAGTCAAGTTCCCAACAAGAAAACTGTTGTTAAAAGAAATCTAATATTTCAGAGGTTCACGACAGAAAAATAATCAAAAATTATTCTTTTTGTTCGAATTTAAGTGATACTCTTTTTTAGCCAGCCTTAAAGAAATGAATCTTTTTATATTTAGTAATGATTTAACTTTAAACGTTCTACTACCCTTAGTGAAATGATTAATTACAAGCCACAAAAATTCCTATAGCTTTAAACACCTTCACATAAATTAAAATGGAGAAACTATTAATAAATTAAAATAGTGCGAACAAATAAAACTCCCTGAACCAAAAAATTGCTATGAAGTAAAAGTAAACGAAGATACCAAAAAATAATATTTTTCAAAGGAAATTTTGATTTTTAAAAAGTTTCATAAAAAGTGTACTACAAATATATAGTACCAAATTAATTAAACAGTGAAAATATACGATCATGTGGGAATGTGAGAACATAAAAAGCAAACTTACAATATGAGACAGACAAGTAATGTGCAATGCTTTTTTTTTTTCTCTTCAAATTCTTTTTATGAGATTGACGTAAATGTTTCTTTACAGGAAATTGTTTAATTTACAACCAAGCAACTTTTAGATAAAAATTAATATCAAACCAGTTAATAAATATCAAAGGACACATCCATTCATTTTGGGGTGTTCTGCACGACATTCTTTTTTCTTTTAACTAAAAATGATAATTAAATTATTTAGAAGGGTATTTAGGTAATTTAACTTTTAAGTTAGGGAGTTCATACTTTTAATATATTATTATTATTATTATTATTATTATTATTATTATTATTATTATTATTATTATTATTATTCTAGTATAGATAGATAGATATAAATTTATGGGGTGACCATATAGACACTTGAACTAGTCCAAAGTGTAATTTTTAAACATCTCTGTTCATCCTGGCATACCGCGTGTTGTACATATACTAATGAGCGTGTGATACCTATTTTAAAGTTGTTGAGTCAGAAAATTAATGATAAAAAACTCTCTTTATATAACTCATGCCCATACTACCTTTTCCCAACGATTAGAAAAAAGCCCTATCCCCTAATACTCCTCTTCTCCCTAGCTGAAAATACCATTGAAGCCAAAAAATTTCAGAGGTCATTTTATGTGTTTTCTTCTACATCTCTCTTAAATCACAATAAAGGCTTCCATATATTTTTCTCTCTAACTACTTATCTCCCTTCTCCAAAAAAGTTGACGATGAGACTAAGTAATGGGGCTATGATATGTCATTGTAGGGAAAAAGTAGTATTGTAGACTTCGTGGTCTCCAAATAATCCCGGTCGAAGATTTTATGGATGCAAATATGAATGAGTAAGTAATGATTTTATGTTTCTTTGTTTTCCTTAAGTTTCAATTTTTTTCTCCGTTTTTGGATATTAATCATCTATTGCTTTGTGAATAGGCTGAATGCAAGTACTTTATGTGGTACTGTTAAGTTGAGCTGGACAGAGGTAGGATCTGCTCGTTAATGGAGATTCTATGCTATGCCATGCAAGGCAGAGTATCCTGCCTTGAAAGCTGAGAACATTCGAGAGAAGAAGAGAAGCCAGAAAGGAAATGTTTCATTGCATTTTCTGTTACAAGTGGAGCTGAATATATAGAAGAAGAAGCCGCACTAACTGAACTCTAACTAACTTCTTCCTTTAGCCCCCTCTAGTTTCTCTAATTACAAATTGACACCTCACTTATTTAACTGAGTTGTTCCTCTAGCTATGTTGACACTCTCCCTCAAGCTGGAGGGTGAAAGACATTCAACACTCCTAGCTTGGAGAGTAACAACTCATGTTGAGCTGCCCCCAGTCCTTTAGTCATCAGGTCTGCAAGTTGTTCTTTTGTGGGCATATACTCTGTCTTGATCAATCCTTGTTTGATTCTTTCCCTGACGAAATGGCAATCTATCTCTATATGTTTGGTCCTCTCATGGAAGATTGGGTTGCCAGCTATTTGTAGAGCTGCTTTGCTATCACAATGTAAGTCTACAGGTTCTTGCACATTGTTCCCTAGCTCCTTTAGTAAACCTGTCATCCATAATGCTTCTGCCACAGCTGCTGCCATGCTTCTGTATTCTGCCTCTATAGAGCTTCTACTCACTGTCTGCTGCTTCTTTGACTTCCAAGATAACAATGAGTTTCCCGGCTTAGCCACATAACCTGTGACAGATCTTCTTGGGTTTGGGCATGCTGCCCAGTCTGAATCACAGTAAACTGTGAGAATATTGGTTTGTCCATTGCTCAAAAGGATTCCTAGTCCATGACTTCCTTTAATGTATCTAACCACCCTTAATGCTGCTTCTATATGGGACTCCTTAGGAGATTGCATAAACTGGCTCAATACTTGGACTGCAAAGCATATGTCAGGCCTTGTAATTGTCAGATATAGCAATTTACCAATCAATTTCTGATAACCACATGCATCTTCTAGTGGAGCATCTCCAGTAGTAAGTTTGTAATATTCAACAACATGCTTGTCATATTCAACAGTAGTAAGTTTGTGATTTTTCTCCATAGGTGTTGAGACTGGCTTGCAGCCACTCAACCCTACTTCTGAAATCAGCTCCAACGCATACTTTCTTTGGTTTAGAAGAATGCCTTTATCTGATCTCATCACTTCAATCCCTAAGAAGTACCTGAGCTCACCTAGGTCCTTCATTTTGAAGTTCCTGTGTAATGTTGCCTTTGCCTCTTCAATAAGACTGTTACTGCTTCCTGTTATTAGTAGATCATCAACATATATCAAAACCACCCTAATGTCTTTGTTGCTTTTCTTTGTGAATAGAGAGTGATCATAGCTGCTTTGCATAAAACCAACTTGAAGAAATGCATTTGTCATCTTTATATTCCATTGTCTTGAAGTTTGTTTCAAGCCATATAAGGATTTCAGTAGCCTGCATACTCTAGACTCCTCCTGGCTATGAAATCCTTGTGGAAGCTTCATATAGACTTCTTCAAATAAGTCACCTTGGAGGAAGGCATTGTTGACATCCATTTGGAAGAGAGGCCAACCTTTGGATGCTGCAACACCAATGACTGTCCTTACTGTCACCATTTTTGCCACACGTGAGAATGTATTATGGTAGTCAAGACCCTCTTGTTGAGTGTAGCCTTTGGCCACTAACCTTGCTTTTTACCTGTCTATCTCACCATTAGCTTTATGCTTAACTTTGTAGACCTATTTAGAGCCTATTGCTTGTTTGCCAGCATGTAGATTTACTATCTCCCAGGTGTGATTATCCTCAAGAGCTTTGATTTCCTGTTCCATTGCATGAATCCAATTCTGATCAGCTGCAGCTTCCTTATAGGTCTTTGGTTCAATGACAACTGAGAATGCCTTCTAGTAGGATTGATATGTTGGGGATAAGTGATCATAAGTAACATGATTGGAGATAGGATATTTGCTCTTTCCAGGTAGATTGCCTGCAGTGGTGTAATCCTTGAGCCAAATGGGAGGTCCTGCATGCCTTTGTGGTCTTGTAGCAACCACTGCAGGTGGAGAAGAGGGATGAGGAGGTGTAGAATTAGTTGTATCAACCTGTTGAGGTAATAACAGATCAGGAATCTCTACATTGGTTGGAGTTGAATTCTCTTCTGCAGAGATGATGTTGGTATCTGTTGTAGAAGGTGCATGAAGTTCAGGGGAATTTGGATGAGGTTCAGGTGCAATGGTTGGAGATGCTGGTGTGTTTTGCTCACTATAAGTTGGAATGAAAGATGGTTCTCTGAATTTAGTAGTTTCTGAGAGCTGTAGTAATAGTTCTTTATCATCAAGAGAATTGTGTTGGAAGGGAAACACATATTCCTGAAACTTGACATCTCTACTGACAAAAAAGTGTTGGTTTCAAGGTCACACAATCTATAACCCTTCTGAGTTTCTGAATACCCCATAAACACAGTCCTTGATGCTCGAGCTGTAAATTTGTCCCTTCTGGGCAATACACTAGCATAACATTGACACCCAAACACCCTTAGATGATCTGTGTTTGGTACCTTCCCATACAACACAGTATAGGGAGTTTTGCTTTCTAGGACCTGTGTAGGTAGCCTATTGATCAGGTAGACTGTTGTTTTAACACATTCACCCCAAAACTTGATAGGAATGTTGCTCTGAAATCTTAAGGCTCTAGCTACCTCCATAATGTGTCTGTGTTTTCTTTCCACAGTCCCATTCTATTGAGGTGTATAGGAACAACTGCTTTGATGAATACTGCCATATGAAGAAATTAATTCATTACATTTAGAATTAAAAAACTCTGTACCATTATCACTTCTCAGAATCTTGATATTCACCTCAAATTGAGTTCTTATTACAGAAATAAAATTCTTCAGAACTACATAGACTTCACACTTTGACTGTATCAAACAGACCCATGTATATCTGCTGAAGTCATCAACAATACTAACAAAATATTGCTTTCTATCATAAGTTGGGGTCTTATAAGGTCCCCAGACATCTAAGTGAACAAGATGAAATATACCAGTGGTCTTAGTATTGCTAGTCGGGAACTGTAATCCACATTGTTTAGCAAGAGGGCAAACAGGTTTCCTCGGCTTAAACCCCTGAGACTTCCCTGCTAACATAGTCAAGGGATCTCTGTTGGTGTCAGTCACACCTAGTGTCCTTTGACTCTCCTCCTGTGTAACAATGGCATATGCCTCATTCATAGAAACCACTGGCCTTCTCATCAACACATTATTGTAGCTCTCATTTAACCCCATGAGGAACTGAAGCAATCGTTGCTGCTGCAAATGAATCAAAAAACGCCTAGATTCCTCACAATCACAAGAAGGTTTAGGTGCCAAAACATCCAATTCACTCCACAGATCTGACATCTTTGAGTAGTAAGAAGTCACTGAATCAGTGCCCTGTCTAAGTGTGGCTATTTCAGTCCAAAGATGATAAATCCTTGTCAAGCTACATCTATCAAATTTTTCTTCGAAATCACTCCTTACTTTTCTAGCACTAGATGCGAAAACTATGCTTGACATTAGCTCACTCGCAACTATACTTCCAATCCAAGGCAACATAATCACGTTACATTTCTCCCATTGTTCTGCTAATTCCCCCTATACGTGGTCTTAACACAACTTCCGTCCACAAATCCAAGCTTACTTTTACCCCTAAGAGCTAGTTTCATTGCCTACTCCATATGGCGTAATTTTCTGGCCCAGTTAGTTTTATAGGAATCAAAACTAGTCCTAGAGCATCGGATGCTTGTAGAAAAAGTGGATGATTGTGTTCAAGTAGGGTTACCTCATTTCCTGCCATGCTTGAAGAATTAGGGTTTCGTTATGACTTCAATCCGCTGGAATTTTGTTGGACCATACACCGCAGCTTCTGTAAATCACGATTGTCGCTCTAATACCATATTAAGTTGAGCTGGACAGAGGTAGGATCTGCTCATTAATGGAGATTCTATGCTACGCCATGCAAGGCATAGTATCCTGCCTTGAAAGCTGAGAACATTCGAGAGAAGAAGAGAAGCCAGAAAGGAAATGTTTCATTGCATTTTCTGTTAGTGGAGCTGAATATATAGAAGAAGAAGGCACACTAACTGAACTCTAACTACCTTCTTCCTTTAGCCCCCTCTAGTTTCACTAATTATAAATTGACCCCTCACTTATTTAACTGAGTTGTTCCTCTAGCTATGTGTTGACAGGTACGATGAGCAAATGTCTGACCAAGCTCGGAGGGTTATTTGGGGCTTACTGAATCGAGTCAAAGGGTATGAAAAGGAAGAGCCTAAAGCAAAGATTGTGAAGAAATGTCTTTTTGTTTGATGTATTCTTGTCTTAATTTGGATGTTTATCATGTAACCTGCTGTAGATTTTTGGATATAATCTTATGTTATTAGGTCTTTTAGATGTAATTCTTGAGAGGTATTATTTGGCTTTAGACTATTATTTGCTTACATGGAAAAGAAAATACACATGTTAGCATATTATTCGTTCATTTGTCATGTAAGTGGCGTTTGAACCTCACGCACAAAGTCTAACATACAGATGTGTTTAAAAACTACACTTTGGACGAGTTCAAGTGTCTATCTGGTCACCCCATAAATTTATATATTTATTTTATAAAACGTGCCTAGTTTAAGAGGTTATCTAAGATTGGTCTGTTCTACCATTTATTATTAATTTCTAAGCATGGTATACATACTTTAAAACTCATAACAACCATAACAAGAAAATACTATAACTAGTCCCGGCGAATATTAGTTTGTCGACTTTATTCCATATTTTTTTCTAAAGATTAATACATGTATATATCATATTCAAATCGAACTTGTGCTTTTGATAGGTCTAAGCATCGTCTTTAAATTTCTCCACAAGAAGGCGAACAACATCAACAGTAAGTGGCTTCTGATAATAATAATCAAGACCAGCATTCATAAATGCTTCTTTCTCTTCTTCTCCAGTAGAAGTCACTCCCACAATCAAGCTTACCACATCCATATCTCGAAGTTCTTGAGTTGCCTACATAATAAAAATCTTTTTAAAATTCTTTTTTTTTTACACATAAATTAGGATAAAGTTCAATATCCAAGCTAAAAACAAATGACAATTAAGGCAAACGGCAGCACAGTGCACGAAGCATCTCGCATTTACATAGAGTTTGGCAAAAGGCTGCACTTCAAGAGGGAGTGATGTGGACAGCCTGCTTTGATGCAAGTATCAGCGGCTGATTCCACGTCTCGAACTCGTGACCTATAGGTCACACGGAAACAATTTTACTGTTGCTCTAAGGCTTCCCTTCAAATGACTATTAATTGAAAAGAATTTAACAAACGCATACCTGTCGACCGTTCATCACTGGCATATCTAAGTCCATTAGAATCAGATCAAAGCATGCACCAGCGCGATGAGCAAGAACAGCTTCTTCGCCATTTTTCGCCTCATGAGTTTCCACACCAAATTTCTTCAGAAGTCCTTTGTGTACCATTCGAACTACACGATCATCATCTACTATAAGTGCTTTGAGTTTTTTCCCAATGTTGAGATTCTTATTTGAACAAGACACATTGATATCATAGCATGATGACATTTTTCCTGATATTAACATTTAATAAACCACAAAATATTAGTATATCAAATTAGCAACCTTAATTGAGAGCTTGAATAATTGAAAAAATCTATTGTCAGCTTATGTTGCGGGGACTCTCCAAAACAGCTAACTGCCGAACCATGTCGGATCCTAAAAATACACTATTTTTGGAGGATGAAACACCCACACATTGACATTTTCGGAGAGTTCGAGCAACATAAATTGTAGCTCACCATTGTATATTTTCCAAATGAAAAAAGTAATCTACTTTGTTGGTGTGACAATTTATTACCATGTTATTATATGCAAATGTCATGACACTATCAACATCCATTATGGCACATAGCTAACCTTCTTAAAACAAGACTCCTATTCTTTCAATTTGACCATAATCTTATGTTCTTTATTATTTAGAGAAATGGCTACAAATTTTCATTCCCCTGCTAATTAACATGCATGAAATAGGACCGATGGTTTTGGAAAAACAAGAAAAAGGAGTATGAAATTCATATACAAAAGCGAAAAACAAACTATTCAGGCAATGGTAGTACCTTTCTTTTGCCCAAAATGAAAACTTGAATGCTTTACCTCTGATAGTACACAATCAAATATGCCAAATATCTCATATTTATATAGAAATGAATAAGCAACAATGTTTTCTCATTAGCCATATTTGACAAAGAACATTAAATGATAACCCCAGAAGAGGAGTTACACCTGAGATTTGGTATCACACAACTAGATATCATCATTTATTTTTGCTTCATTTTGAAAAAGAAGCTTTTGAAATCATGTACATGCTATATATTTCAAATCTGATTTGAATATCTGGGGATACACTTACGATTTGCATCTGTAAAAATAAATCTTTTAAGCAGTAGATTTGATGTCTTTATAGATTTCATTTCAAATAGCAAATCTAATGGAAGTTTGCTTTCCCTTCTTTATCTTTTCTCTAATTTTCCTTTGGAATAATTTTTTTTAGAAATTTAGGATATTTGAAAAGAACAATAATAATTTAGCTGCTAAATTTCTCGAGTTCTTACTTAGATAGGTGACACATGCTTCAGTTTAATAGTAATTATTTAGATTTGATTAACTAAACTAGAGTCTTAACCATGATTACAATAATAAATATTTCCATGTATGCAGCTTCAAGTTAATTGTCTTGAAAGTTTGAAAAAGCATCTTAAACATTGTCTAGCTAAATTCATATTTCTATTCACACCTAGAAAAGCAACTGGTCATGAGGGACCATTTGGTTAAGTAGGAAATATGAAGAACAGCGATATTAATACAAACTTCTTTTCTGCATCCTAGGCAACTCACAGCTTGTTTGGATGGTTGTTAGTTGTTATCCATTGTATTGTATTGTTATTTAAAATATTTTTGCTTTGATTATAAATAGGCGTGGCAAACGGGCGGGTCGGGTCGGATATGATTCGGGTCGAAAACTATGAAAAACGGATAAATTATTCGACCCGACCCATATTTAATACGGATAATAAATGGGTTAACCAGCAGATAATATGGGTAATCATATTATCCATGACTTCTTGCATATGATCACTTTTGAGAGAATTCTTAGTCTTCCTAACTTGAGGAACCCCCCAATTTGAGGCTTTACAAATGTAAAAGTTAGACTCATCGGTTATCCATTGGTTACCCATTTTCTAAATGAATAATATGGTTCTTATCCATATTTGACCCGTTTTTATAAAGTTCATTATCCAACCCATTTTTTAGTGGATAATATGGGTGGTTAACTGTTTTCTTTTAACCATTTTGCCATCCCTAATTATAAATCAAATTTTATTATAGTGTATCATTAAATAATTCATTGCACAACAATAAAATGACTCATCTTATGTGACAACTGACAACCAATTTAATTTTTGTTGTATCACTACTGTAGATAATTTAGCCTAAATATTATAAGATAGTAGGACCTTAAACTCTACTAAGAACATTAATTCTGCAAATAACACTTTTAACCGCAACCTAAACTAATTACATCCGATAGTCACAAAAGTGTATGAAATTTATATTTTTTTACATATAACATACAGATATGTGCACACACACACACACATATATATATATATATATATATATATATATATATAAAAAAAAAAAAAATATATATATATATATATATAGTAAGTTTAAAAATAATAATGTGTTAAATTTTTCTTTGGGCCTTGGAATTATGAAAACTGTTACAAGCCAACAAGTAATTAAACTCAAAATACTAATTCCTAAAACCTANCTATAGCAAAGAACTAGAGCTAAAAAAAAAAAAAAAAAAAAAAAAAGAGGAGAACATCAAAATTGACAAACAGTTACATCCCGCCAGATCAAACTATAATTATCACAAAGCGCACTTCATGGACGGAGTAGTCTTATCAATCATTGGCCAAGAAACTACAAAAAATTGCAGGTAAAATGTTTATATTGACATGCCAATATTTAAATTGTCCAGTGAGAATAACCAAAAAGATAGCTTCTACAATTGCTTGTTGACTTGGTGTCCTGCTTTAGTATGAAAACAAAGCGACATGCGGCAACTTCAGTAGCAGAAAGGACCATAACTGAAACAACATTAACATAAGTCCATTCTTCAAGCGACAGTTTGGACTGCTCTATCAAAACTTTCTTCAGCAGATGCCGCACGCTTGACAAGAGTGTGGTCTGGGTGCGATAATTTCAGCTGGCTGCAAAAACCAAGTCACACGAAGCAGTCCATTAGTTAACCTTTCTTGCTACCACGAAAACAAATTGACACTCAGTGTAATAGGGGGGTCTCCCTCCTGAATTTCACTAAAATCACGAGGCTAATGAAACTAAACAAGGAACTAGAAGAAGCTGAACAGCCTAGATTAACATGAACTTTTATGAACCAAACCTTCCAAAGCTGCAAATCAATGATATGACTTAATCTGGCAAATTATAACATGTAATTCTTTCATAAGAAAGTTAAACAAAATGATAACAATATTACTCATCATACTTGAGATAACGGGCAGATGGTTTTCCAAGGTGAAGACTGCAGACAATCAGATTGGCCAGTGTCTCTGGATCCTTTGCGTCCTGCATAAATCAATAAGCTTCCAAGTGATATAGGAATGGAGGAGCACATTCTTAAATATTTTCACAAAAACTGTGGGCATATAACAAGAAGACATAAAAAAAACGGCAAATGCCAAGATAATGTGTTCTGAGAAATTTTTTGCTTAGTGAATAACTACCAAAAGCATTCAGTACAATCAACAGAATTTGGAAATATGCAGCTAAATTGATTCTTTTATAAGTAATAAAAAGCTTATTGATAAATATAGAAGACAATGATAATGTCAAAGTGACCTTGTTCAAGGCTTCAAGCAACAGCGTCTCAGCTTCATCGAAGTTACCCATGTGCATGCAACAAACAGCCTTTCCATTCAGGATTAAGCTAGTCATCTGATACTTCTCAGAGAAGTCTTGGAAAATAAGATATGCTTCTTGTATCTTTGAACCACCCTGAAAATAAAATATATTTATGAATATTCTTGACTAATAGTCTTTGAACCGGCAATTGGAATTGTTATGTACCACTGCCAAGTTTAACCATGCATTCGCAAGTTGAGTTAGTGTATGATCTTCATCAACTTGCTGCATGATTCTCAACTGTTTCTCTGCATAATCTGACCTATGCATCTTAATGAGTATCTGGACATTCAAAGCATGCCTGCATAAACACTTTTAGTAAGGGAAATGAAAGATACTCTCATACATAAACTCAATCAGTCAATCATCAAAGTAGATGGTCGGAAAAGAAAAAAGTATTCCAGACCTCAAATCAGTTAAAGCAGAAACACAAAAACGTTAGCGCTACAACATTTTCAGTTCTATAACTTAAAAACCTGACAAGATATATCTAGAAACTATAACCAGGTAAAGCAGGAACGGAACGATAACTCAGTTTGAAATGAAGCTTCTTAATCTAGCTCGAATTCAACCATGATGAGGTATGGAGATGTATTAGTCTACAGTTTCTTTAGCCAAATCTCTCCGGGATGTGATCACTATCCACAAACTTCAAAATGATGAAGTTCCAGTCATTACAATACCGTGATCGGTAAAGCAATTAAAAATTAACTAAAAGGGACACAGATATTGAAAAGCGAAACATGGTGTACAAAAGTGCACAAACAGAAGTGGATAATCAAACAAAAAAATTGGAAAGAGCCACTTGAGAAATGGAGGATTTGAGGGAGGGTTTAGAGTTGAACAACTAATATTCTGTGATTGATTAGCCGCAAGGTGATCCAGCATAAACTCATACTTGCAAAGCACTGCACTAAGATAATTAGTGGATTCTAGTTATACTTCCCCGGGAAAAAAGTTATGTTATTATATCCTTTCTTTAATACTTTCTGGTAGACGACCATTGTCTGTATCACATCTCACATACACATGCCTTTTGTCTCAGAATGAGAGCTCACAGAGTTCCTGACACAGAATTTTGAATAGCACTAGTCCTTTGCTAAGGAAAAATAGTAAGTCATTAAAAGAATAGAACTGTATTTAGACGCACACAAGCATGAAGCACCATAGTATAATTAGTACAATGCCAATAGTCACAGAAAATAAAGCAATCAATCCATCACAAAGCAAATTCCTCAATGTTTTCTACATTTTAGCATAGTGACCTTCTAAGTTATCATACAACAAAATAGAAGTAGCAACTCACAATTCCATTGTTCCACCAGCATTTGTGTGCTTCAGAGCTTCATTGTAATCCTGCTCGTGCGTGAACACAATCCCAGCAATAAGCCTTAATATAGGGTTGCTTCCTATGGCTGGGTCTCCTAACAATTCATGAAGACCAGCAATTGCTGTTTCCTACAAAATAAAGAAGAAAGTTATTACTAATTACCCCCTCTAGTCCATAACAAATAGGGAATAACACTTGTGCAAAGCGGAAAATTGAAGATTATAATAAATCATTTACCGAAAACTTTCAGATAGTTACAAATAAATTATTCATTTTATTTTATCAGGGATCAAACAGGAGAGAGAACTTATCCCGTAATGTCACTTGAACTGAAATTCCTAAATTGCAACATATACAATAGATGGATGGACGTACTTGAGTTGTACCAATCATGTCCAGCATAAATCCCTCCAGTTTATGGAACGGGACATGAATTAGCAAAAGGCAAAACACTATATGTTACATAATATGTCATTAATCAGGGGTATCTCGTACTTTTAAGAAACACAGACAAAAAACTAGTTAGTTTATTTATTAAATTAAAAGGGATTCAAAGAACCTTAAGTGACAAAGGTACCCAAACAATAACATTGGAATCGCACTTTACGCTCAATATTTGGAGATGAAACTAGCTGAAAGATGGTAAAAGAGAAGGATAATAAATTGGATCGCTAAATTTTACCACTAGGCATTAAATTATGTAAGGAACGAACACAATTAACAATTGGAAAGTCACTCTTGTATCCCCGGCCCCACCCCCCAAAAAGAAAAAAAACTTCTTAATCCGGGCTCAATTTTCAGTCAGATCTATGTGTTAACCTAGGCGATTCATGGACACCTTCAAAATTACGGATAACAATACGCAGTACTAGCATTTTATCAAAAGATCACTGGAGTAAAAAGGGGGAAAATGGAATAAAAATGTTCACCTTATTATCAGGGTTAGCAAGGTACAAAGCAAGCAATTTAACAGCCTGAAGTGGAGTAGGAGCTGATGCGTCGATCTCATTGATCACAAGCTGCAACGAGAAAAAGAAA
Organism: Nicotiana attenuata; assembly: GCF_001879085.1. Lineage (NCBI taxonomy): Eukaryota > Viridiplantae > Streptophyta > Magnoliopsida > Solanales > Solanaceae > Nicotiana > Nicotiana attenuata. The sequence goes on along the minus strand of NW_017675589.1, from coordinate 7,533 downwards.
CTATCTGGTAAATGGAAACAGAATTTACAATCACAGAAAAACTCAAATCAAATCCCAAATAATCAAAACCTGGTAACTCCCTAGGGCAATATAAGATCGGTAAACAAGAGTGTCTCTTTCAACGGCGTCGTCCTGGGAAAGATTGGGAACATCACTGTTGTTAATTGCGGCTTGGTATGCACCAATGTAGAAGTTGTTCCTCAATCCAAACAACGGGTCTGGTCCTGCTGCTGCCATTTCTCAAAAGTGTCCTTTTTATTTTTCTTCTCTAACACAATTCTGTATTCCTTCTTTGCTAGTATTATTGTCCAGATTCAGATCTCAGAAAATGGCTTTTAAGAGGAGAACAATTGAGCAACGAGCGTTAGGAATGAGTTGGGCGGGCCTCTGGTTGTTGGGCCGGGTAGCTTCTTTCTTTTCTTCACTATATTAGTTTATCTCAAAATTTATCTGTAATTTCTTTAAATATGATCCATGCATTTTTTTTCTGTTGTAAGTGAAGTCAATAAAAAATATTATTTTATTTCATTAAAGTCGTCGAACTTTACCTGTTGTATTAGCAATGACATAATTATTTTTTGCATCATTAAAATCACTCAATTATGTGTGTTAGTCTTCAATTTTTCGACATCAAAAACTGATACATCTTGTCACATCAACAAATTACAAAAACTTAAGCTTGTCAAAACCACATTTTATACTATAACCAATTAAGTAAACAGTAAAAATAAAAAATTTAAAAGTAAGATCGTTCATTTCCTACCAAATGTATTTTGGCATACCTAAAATTTCTATTTTTTTTTTTAGAGAGTTTTACTTTGTGGCTAAGTCATTTTTCCCCTATAAATATAGGGGTCTTACCCCATTGTAAATCACCTAAAAGCAATAAGAATTCTCTCTCTCTTTCTTTGCAATATTCTTCTTTATTGTTTTATAACATGTTATCAGCACGAGACTCTAACCAATTGAGTAGAAACTTTGGGATTGAGCATAATAATTGTCAATTGTTCTATAAACTTCCTTCATGATTAAATTTTGGATTTAAGGTAAGTATCTTACTTTATGTTTCTCTTTTAAATTCTTAAAATTCTATAATTTGATTTTATATACAAGCAAAGACAACATAGTTTGATTATAACTCTAATAGAGTTTGTAAGAAATTATAACCACCTGAAGTGGTATAAATTTTATGCCTTGCCATGATCAAATTCAAGTATGACTGTGGCAAAGAAGAGGAAACTCGTCCCATTAAATTTGCTTCATTCTCGTCCCCTTAAGAGAATGTGGTAGCAATATGTAATAAGTCTGAAAGAAGACAAAATTATTACCGTGAAGGTATCAATGAATGTGGACGCGGCAATAGACGAAATTATAATCGTCATCATTGTGGTAATGAGAACAATAAGTATTCTCAAAATAATCTTTCACTCCATGAAAGTAATATTTGTCATCGATTTGACATGAGATTTTGTAAATCACATATATATGACTATGATCCATTCATGATGTGAATGTGACAATGTGTGATTTATGAATACATATTCATTCTTGGAAGAATATGAGCGTTCTAGTGGTATATACCACATTCACCTCTAGAAGGAAGTTTGAGAGAAAATAAGTAATGTCATTACTATGGCATAAATGGTCATTGGTCACGTAGTTATTGTACGCCAAAATATTTTGGCAATGTGATTATTAAAAGACAATGGTAATGCAAGAAACAGATCTTGCATATAATTTTGACCATAACCATAATGGTATAACTTTCTCTTTAAAAGAGATATTCACCATATGGATGTTGATGAATATGTGGTAGTACCAAATTAATTGAGAGCTCTGGAAGAGCCAATTATTACTATTTTGGAGGAATAAATTGATTATCAATAAGGCATTGTGTTGTAGTAAGTCTCAAAGAAACTTAATTGAGTTTCTAAAGTGTTCGCGAAAGCGGTTGGTCATACTGAGACTATAAATAAAGGAAAGATTTAATATCTTCTATTACTATAACTTGTAGCGTGATAATATGTATGTGAAAAGTTACCCGTTTTATTCTCCAGTTTGTACTACACAAATAAAAGAATACCATAATAAAGTGGATGTTTATTGATATAAAAACCCATATCATAATAAACTTGGAGTTTATTGATACTTGCACACATTATGGTGTAAACCTGAACTTTATCAATAGTGATAATTTATCCACTTGGCATAACTAGTTTAGCAATATCAATTTAAGTATGATGTGCAAAAATAAAAGAGAGTTCATATGGGTAAATATTACAGAACTAGAAAGTTCTTTACGAATTCTCTTACGTTGCTTGTTCTTATTAATTAATAGACCAACTAAAATTGGGATTGAATCCCATGAATGCGAAATATCAAAGGTGAATATGGGTCCATTCATCTGCCATGTATACCACATAAGATGCATCTATGAGATGGTTACATGTGCGATTATTATTAACCCGCAACAAGGTATTTGCGAGGTAACTTGGTCAATAATTTGATTTAGAGCATAATTTCCAGATTTTTTATTCAAGATAGTTCATCTTGATAAGTTGGTTTACATCACAGTTGGTTTAACAAAATAATTTATTGAGTTCCTCCACTTAATAGCTAAACAATTGCTTATGGGAACAAAGTTATCTATATCAGTTTGATATACGTTATATACCAAAGTATATTATTTTCTCCCCTCACAAGTGGTTCAGGGTCAAGAACCAGATAATTCTTTCTTATTATTATTGATGTGCGGTGTATATTTTGATTAACACCATAATACATAAAGATGGGTTCTCAAAGTTGAGGAAACAAGTTAGTTTTTCTAACATGAGGGGAGACATGATAAAAAGTTGAGAGAAAGTTACGTGGAATGAATTATCATGTGTACATCTAGATCCTCGAATAAAATAATATGAACTTGAAGTTCATAAAAAAATAATTCATTTGCAATATATTGCAAAGCATGCTAGGCGCATTTGCTGATCCAAAGAAAGTAACTATATTCTCGTTGCAAATGCTCCTATTAAGTCCTAGAAGGACAAAGTCTATGGTACGCTTAAAGCATATAGACAAATCGGTTTCAAATAAACTTCTTGATAAAGAAGATGAGCAAATGATCAAAATGATCATAATAAAGGAGGCAAGTTGTCACGCCCCGAACCTGGCTTGGACGTAACACGGCACTCGGCACCCGACTACATGTGACCGTGCGAACCAACTGGCTGGCTGAATCAACATGTGGTATCATAACATACTGAATGCAGAAGATAAACTAACACATGCTGATATACTGAAAATTATGGATGATATAAATCAAAGTGCGGAAATACTAATACAATTCTGAAACATATTTGTAGCCAACATGGCTTAATATGAAAAGTCTGTGACTCTGTCTAACTGTTACTATAGTCTATGAAGCCTCTAATAATATACTGAAAATACTGACTGCCTTTAAGTACTGAAAACTGTAAGATAATGATAATGCCCCGAAAGAACTGGGGATCACCAAATTAGCTGGTACGAGAATCCTAGCGCTCTCAATCGTCAACCTGTTAATCATTACCTGCATTGTGAGATGCAGGCCCCGGGCAAAAAGGGACGTCAGTACATTTGAATTGTACTGGTATGTAAAGTAACTGAAAGAAAGAATTATAAATGCTGAAACTGAAACTAAGCTGATAACGGAAATGATAACTATTGAAACTGAAACTGAAGTGAGAACTGGTAACTGAACGGATAACTGAAAAGATAACTCATAACTGATAACTGAACTGATAACTGAAAAGATAACTGATAACTGATAACTGAACTGAATAAAGGAAGTAAGGATATGAATACTCCCTCTTCTGAATGATGAACAACCTGCTTAACTGAATATTAAATTGCGGCCTCGGGCCAAGTATACGTATACATAACTGCGGCCTCAGACCCAAAGATGCATAAAGCATTAGCTGCGGCTTCAGGCCCAAAGATAGGTGTTCAACATTCAGAGATTTAAAATTAGGAACTGAGAATCATACTGCAATACATAATAGTGAAATACTGAATCACGCCGAGTTATATGATACTGGAATACTGAATCATACTGAGTTACATAATACTGGAATACTGAATCATACTAAGTTACATAATACTGGAATACTGAATTGGACTGGAATGAGACATGTATTCTTGAACTGGTTATGAACACTGAAACTGCAACTGTTTATGACATGCTGAGTAAGCTATACTGAGACTTCGGGGAATCAAACCCAAGTCTATATTGAATACGAACTGAGCTCACAACGTTCAGAATGAATGTCATGAACGAGTTATGAAGCTAGGGAATAGAAGTTCTACAACTATTCAAGGAACTAGGCTTAACTGTATTTCTGAGGCAATTGATACGTTGTAAAAGAAACGTAGTGTAGGGAGAATCATTAAAATTCCCAAACATAGAGAGTTAGCCTCACATACCTTAACTTCCTGCTCTTGAGCATAATACAACGTTTGTCAACCCCTTTTAACTTTAATCTAAATCAATACAAGTCAAAGGGATTCCATATTAGCAATGATCCTCATGTTTTGGTCACTTAAGCATCTTGTCAAACACTTGGTGAAAATAAAGCTTCATAGTCCTTATTAATGGTGTCTCTACACCCAATGACCCATTCTCTTGTTCCTAGATAAATTCTAAAGCATCAAATTGCTATGTTCAATACCCTTCATTATCACCCATAAGATAAACGATATCTTTAATTAATAATCAAAAATCAACAACCCAATCCTATAATTTTTCATGCTTTTCTATCAAACCCATCAACTCATATCTCATGAACTAGGGTTTATAATCATTAAACCAATGTTAGAATTAATTAGAGGGTGAAGATATTACCTTTTTGACGTTCAATCTTCTTGAATTCGAGTTCTGGGGTTTCTTCTCTCAACAATGGTGTCCCAATCGAATATCTAATGATTTGGAGGGTTTACCCATGTTAATAAGATGTTGGGAAATTGAAATCAACTTAAAAGCCCCATTAGAACTTACCTTGGGTGGTGGAAGGACCCTTAAGGAGTTAGGTTTTTGAGAGTTCCCCTTTCTAGAGCAAGTTTTTATGTTTTGGGGCTGTGGGGGACGGAATATAGCTTTAAAACGACCCCCTCACACGCGAGTTCGCGCACCTGGAGGCCTGTTCGCACGAGAGTTCGCGCTCAATGGCAGTAACACTGCCTCCCACGCGCGAGTTCGCGCACCTGAAGGCTTGTTCACGCGAGTGTTCGCGCATACGCGTACTGTTCCGAAAAATGCACATAACTTTATGCACAGAGATCCGTTCGGGCTCCATAATATATCGTTAGGAAAGATATTTCAAAGGCCTACACTTTCATGCTTTAAGGTTTCTCAAATTCCTTACACATTTTCACTAAACACTGATGGAATACAGACCTTCTGCAAACTTAGTCGATTTTGTCAAATCTTATGCACCTCACTTTCCATCTTGATTTTGAAACAACTATTTTCACCTACAATCATCCCGCTAGGACTTCATATGTCTAAAATATCAAATTAATACCCATTTAACATATCCATACCTAGTCCGAATGTACGGGGTGTTACATTATCTCCCCCTTGGGATCATTCGTCCTCGAATGATTGTCCTGACTGTAACTTCTGCTAACTCCGGACCTTAAAAGGGTCTGGTGGAACCACGAACTTTCATTAACACTTGCATACTAAACATAATGAATACATGATTACTGAACTGCTGAGATACTGAACTGAACTGCATTGAATGAATATTAATCTGCCATGAATACGTGAATACTAACTAACATGGATATCTAAATATTGAACTGGCACGAATATTTGAGGATTGAACTAACATCAATATCAGAGTACTAAGCTGGCATGAATATCTAAGTATTGTACTGACATGCGTAGCTGAGTATTGAACGGACTTGAATAGCTGAGTATTGAACTGACATGAGTATCTGAGTACTGAACTGGCATGAGTATATGAGTACTGAACTGATATTAGTATCTGAGTACTGAACTGACATGAGTATCTGAGTACTGAACTGGCATGAATATCTGAGTACTGAACTGACATGAGTATCTGAGTACTGAACTGACATGATTATCTGAGTACTGAACTGACATGAGTATCTGAGTACTGGAAACTTGAATGTTATAACATGATACGTGAAATACTGGTTGTACCACCACTCATTCTGGTGGCAATTCCAACTCATAAGCTAATTGACCGATCCTTCGCAAGATTCTATATGGCCCAATATAGTAGGGACTATGCTTTCCCTTCTTCCCAAATCTCATAACGCTTTTCATAAGCGAAACTTTCAGAAACACCTAATCATCAACTTGAAACTCTAGGTCTCTATGCCGCACGCTCGAATAGGACATTTTGGCGGCTCTGAGTTTTCTTCAAACGCTCTTGAATCAACTTAACTTTCTCTATAGTCTGATAGACCAAATCGGGTCCTAACAACTCCACTTCTCCAACATCGAACCAACCAATTGGCGACCTACACCTTCACTCATACATAGCTTCATACGGTGCCATCTTGATACTAGAATGGTAGGTTATTATTAGCAAGGTCAATGAGAGGTATGTGATCATCCCAATTACTCTTAACATCAAGGACATATCCTCAACTGCTTAAATAAAATGCTCTGCCTGGCCATAAAGTTTACGACGTTCTTTTTCGTGTCGTTCAACCGATAAATCTCCTTGTCATGATGCATATTTGGGAACCTGGATGGAAAGAATACCTAGAATTATGGGCTTCTAATACGATCTTCCCTCTTTAAGTCCATCTACTGGGACACACAATCTGTCCTAGTACCTCAAAGTCCTATCATCTCCCCCTTATTCAAAAGCCATCATCTTATACTTGTGAATCTCCTCTTCAACTGCAACACGTAGGGATCATCAAGTTGTTTCTCCTTCTCAACGGCTACTAAGGGGGAACAAGTCCTGTTCTAGACAACAACTCCGTCATCTTTAGAGCCCGAAGTCGAACTCCTATCTTGGCTGGCGAACTTCTTTTACCAGAGTTCTCTTATCTACCTCAATCATGAGTTATACTTCCCACACTTTATCTTTTTAAGAATTTCCTGAAAACACTTATAGAATTGTTGTGAGCTAAGTCTTTAACCAGTACTCCGAAGACTAGAGTCTCGTGCAATGGCACTACCCTCGTGATACATAACTGGGCATGATTTTATAGCTTTCTGTGATCACTTTATCATCAATGACTAAACTCGGTGATCATTCTACTCACTTGTTTTTCTTACACATGCTAAGCATAATCCTTGTGGTAATTATACAATTTTCCATCATTACCGAACTAATTTTCTTTTTCATATCCCATGCTACTATTCGAATTTCAGATCTCTATCTGCACTTACTGATGGTTTTTCACATCACCCCCTTTAGACCCTAAAAAAGTCTTATACTTGTGAATCGCTTACTCCTTTTTGTTGGGAGATCCGAATAATCTTTCGCTTATTTTATTTGGCAAATTCCTTCC
>NW_017675588.1:55716-63976 GCF_001879085.1 Nicotiana attenuata | reverse complement strand
GCCTCTGATTAGTTTGTTGAAAAGCAGCCCATTCGATTTGTTTGGGTTCAGCAGGTCATACTTTGGCCCATTGTTGGGTAGTGTCTTGTAGTAAACACAGGGGTATCAAGGGGTGTTTTGGTCATTGGTGGGTAGGGAATAATTTCGGTTGTGAGGGAAGCTTCTAGAGGATAAGGTTGAGTTCACATGTGAAGAGATAAGAGAGATAAGGGGGGTATTTTATCAATTAGAGTTTTTTTACTTAGGGGTGAATTGGATAAGAAGAAAATTAAAAAGGGACTAAAAGGAAACACTAAAATCTGAAGGATGCCCTACTTTGCTTGCCTATAAAGGCATCCTAAACTTGCCTTTCAAGGCAGACCTGAAGAGAGGGAGAGAGCTAAAAAATATCAGAAAGTTGAGGCAGGTCTACTTTTCCATTAGAAAAAAAAAGATCTTCGAAAGTGCTTCAAGTCCTATTTCTGATAGCAATTTCAAATAACTAGGGGTAAAAATGAGTTGACTTTTAATTGTTGTCCAAGGGTTTGGTTTAAGATTCAATTGTATTCTGGTTTCAAGTTTTGGGTGTTGTGATTGTGAATTCCAATTTGGTTCAAAGTGGTTCTATTTCCTTGAGCATCCTGGGGTCGGTCCTGTTCCTGAGACACTACTCTTGCTGTTGCTCGTTTGCTGATCATCTCTTCTTCTTGTTTTGCTTTAATTTTCCAGGTATATTTCAACCTTCAGGGATTTCACTTAAACATGTAGTTGGAAGCATGATTTGAAAACAGAATAAACAAGGCACTATTCATGGATTTCACCTGTCCTGCGTGTATTTCCTTTCTAGTTATTCTATAGTTGTAAAGCTTGAATTTATGCATTCTCCAAAGGATGTCATAGTCAGTTTGAATGTGTTAACTTGTGTAGCAGTTTCCTTCTGATTTGGAATTGTTTTGGACTGTTTGTTAAAAGTGAAGTAGGTTCTAGGCACATATTCATGTATAGGGGTCTTGGGTGATTATAAGAACTGTGGGTATTAGGTGGCTGAGGGACTCCTTTAATTCAGTAATTTGTTAATCGAGTAAATTAGTCATGGGCTCATGTATAAATTTGACTGAACTGTGATCATATGGTTAATTGTTTCAATCAAGCTGCCAATGCTCTTGATCATTGATGTAACGGTTGATATCATTTTCAGTTTGTGTGACGTTTATTTGTTTGTTATTGTGTTCTTAAAACTCGAGTTTCCTTCTGTTGTTGATTGGGATCGAAGGCATGACCTTTGAGGCCCATTTCGAGTGGCACCTCGTGGGGATTTGAGGCCTCCGTTCAGGCCCAAAAAGGGCCAACCATGAGATCTAATTCCTGCGCCCCTATGATGTTATTGGGGCTATTGGGCCTCATTTTTGGCTAGGTTGGTTTCGGGCCCAAAGTAGTGGCAGGCCAGAATCGCTTTTGGATTTAATGGCGTTAAAATTAAATGGTGGACTTTGGGCCCTTCAAGTTAAGTGGCATACTCGAGCTAAGGGTCTCTTCAGTAATGGGGAGCGTCCTTGTTCGAGCTTGGACTTGATCTTGGGGCCCAATTTTTCTTGAATACCTTGATGTTAGTTAATTCGACTAATTAGGTTTTAGGAATAGAGACGTATCCTAATAGCTAATAGTAGCTCATCTTTAGGACGCCCTTTTAAAATAAATTGAGGTGCGCCGCGCCAAATAAAATCACAAATTGCGTGGCCCTCTTTAATTATTTCGTTAAAAATTCTTAGAATTCGAGGCGTGCCATTTAGCGAATTTCCATGGCCCTCACAAAGTTAAAAACGCGTAGTTGGTTTAGGCGCGTTCTTAATAATTTTACCTTCCTAAATTCGGGTGTGCATTTCATGCGACCCAAATCCAAATCCCAAAATGTTGAATAAAATGTGTCGAGGATCCGGGTGCATTTCATGTGACGTGATCCAAAAACATGTTTTAAACGACGTTCAATTTCTAAAAAATTTAATTAAAAGCAGTAAATAATTCTAAAAATTGCACTATAGGATGACATGTTTAAAATCAGATTTTAGCCAAACATAGCAGTTGAGCGACCGTGCTAGAACCACGGAACTCGGGAATGCCTAACCCCTTCTCCCGGGTTAACAGAATTCCTTACCTGGATTTCTGGTTCGCGACTGTTAAACAGAGTCAAACCTTTTCCTCGATTCGGGATTCAAACCGGTGACTTCGGACACCATAAATCTCCCAAGTGGCGACTCTGAATCTTTTAATAAAATGAATCCTATTTCGATTGTCCTTTAATTGGAAAAACTCCCTTTATTATACCCTTTACGGGGTGTAGTAAGTAAAAAAAGGAGGTGTGACAGCTCTGGCGACTCTGCTGGGGAGACGAACCTAGAATTTCGGTTCAGGGTTCAAGAATTCGAGCTTAGTGCAATTGTTATATTTGGCTTTATTTGATTTTTCTACATGTTCCATGCTATATGTGCTAAATGTTTTACCGCTTTGATATTTGTTGAAATTGTATATAGAAACTGTCGCGAATCCCTTCCTCTTTCTGAGTCTTCTACATCATGGAGAAGGGTGCACTTCGTGTAGCTTCTCTTCTGTTTAGAATATTTTTCCATTTAGAACGAGGTTAGGATAAGTTGCAAAGCCGGCGGAGCTTTATCCCCGGTACGCTGCCTCCCCCTCGCTTCGAGTTGTCTGCTCGGGTAAGCCAGGTCTAGACCAATAAACTTTGGGTTAAACCTAGAAGAACAAAAATTCATGCCGGATCGCTAGTAGGACGCTTGTTTGCATCATGTGCATTTGACTTAGGGGACTCAACACAGGGGTTGGGTCCGTCTAGGACAGGTGACCTGAAATAAGTTGACCATCCTGATGCATCTTACGTGCTACTTGCGCATTTATTTGCTCGGCTTTGTATGTTGACCGGCTTGTCTAAATGAGTGAATTATGAAAATAAGCAGTGTTAGGACTAAGTGAGGGTGACCATTTGTTGTGAAAAACCAAGTGCCCAAATAGTACAGAAACGCTGCTGGATTTTTGAAAAATGGAAAAGAAAAATATTTGAAAAAATAGAAAGGAAATTGTTGTTCAAAATAGTTTTGATTTTGGCAAATCTCCCAAACTACGCCGGTTTGCTTCTCACCGGATGTGAGATACGTAGGCAACCCTCATCGGGTCCAACTTCCCTTTTTGCAAAAATAGCCAAAAAATGTCAAAATTTTAATTTTTGTCATAAATAAGTCGGGTGATGCTGTTCTTGTCTAAAATAAGCCGAATGTCCCTAAAAGGACGCCGGAAGGCCGTTTTTGCAAGAACAACCATCCTGAGTCATTTTTACATGGTTTGCGGGCACAGCCTTAAAATCTTCCTCCCAGAAGTGCTGAAAGGCTGTATTTGCAAATCCAAGTCCTGTTTTCTAAATAAAGAATTTTTGCACAAATAGCCATTTTTCAAAATAAATCATTAAAGTCCCCTAATAAATGTGCAGGATAAATTCAAGTAACATCGAAACCTTCTCAGTCCTGAGCGAGATCCCTTTGAAACTCCATATGTGGTGGCATGATTTGGGAAAAAGAAGCAGAGATACCGTGGTCAAAAGTTTGGGCGGTCTCGTAGATTTATTGAACATCAAACCAAGGAAGGATATCATCGAGGCACTAATACCATTTTGGGATCCGACCCATAATGTATTCCGGTTTTCAGATTTTGAACTCACACCTACATTAGAAGAGATTGCCGGATACGCCGGTCTCAACGGGAACCTCCGAGGTAGATACCCATTGGCCCCACGACCGGTAACCCTTCATAGGTTCTTGGATTTATTGAACATCAGCCGGGATATTCAAGACCCGTATCTGGCAGAAGGGTGTTGTACATTGCATTTCTTATATCACCGGTATGGTAACCCCAAAGGTTTCGAGGAACCCAACACAAGATTGACACATGCTGGAAATAAAGACAAATGGGAAGCCCGACGGGGATTAGCCTTCATGGTAGCCTTTTTGGGAGTGGTAATTTGTCCAAGAAAAGATGGTCACATAGACCTTGGCCTGGTAGGGATGCTAGATGTTGCCATGAAAAAACCTACTAGCACAGTGGCTCCCCTGATTGTAGCAGAAATGTACCGAGCTTTGACCAAATGTCGGGAAGGGGAGAAATTCTTTCAAGGTTGCAATTTGCTCTTACAATTGTGGATACAGGAACACCTCTGTCACCGCACAGGCTATATGAACTANCAAGAAAAATAAAAAAAATGAGAGAGTCTTATTGGTGAAAACCATCACGGGCACCATAAGGCGAAGTGAGTCGAGAGAAATCAAAAATGAGAGAGTCTTATTGGTGAAAACCCTCACGGGAACCGTAAGGCTAAGTGAGTCGAGAGAAATCAAAAATGAGAGAGTCTTATTGTTGAAAACCCTCACGGGCACCGTAAGGCGAAGGTGAGTTTTTCAGACAGGCCAAGGAGACAAGTCTGTGGCCAAAAGCTGCTCAAGACATTGTAGAACGAGCAAGGTTTGGGTTTGGGTGAGAATCAGGTTATGAAAGTCCAGAACAACAAATGTGGCAATCGAAAGTTGATTGGTTAGACAGACTGGGCTGGTTAATCCAAAATGCATGGCATGCTCAATGGTACTAGCAGTTCCACTCAGATAAGTCTCATTCTCTTCTTTCTTCATTACAAATCATCCGTTCTCGGATTCTCTTTATCCTTAACCCTCGAGGTCATTGCATTTCATTCTTTCGAGGTATATCTTTAAGATGTTTCAGTGTCAGTTCTGTTCGAAATAAAAGGAAGGAATGTCAAGGCTAACTACCAGTTTCCTAGTTGTACAGACAGGGCCAGAATATATCAAAGATGTCAAAAGCAAAGTAAGTCATAAAGGACCACTGGAAGTTCATCGGTAGATTAATCGGATAATTGTGGGGAAGAAGCGACGTTTCAAAAGAGGGGTCAGAAACACAAAAACAACAATATGGGGATAGAACATTTGGGTCATCAGAATCAATGGGTTGAAATTCGGTCAGGAAGTTGAGGGGAGTTCAAGGCAAGTCCAGGAAAACGGGGCGGAGTAAAGCCCAGCAGCAGGGATGTGCCTAGCAAGAATGCCAAAAACTAGCCACCATTTTTAAAATTGACAAGATTTTTCTTTAATTGAAACAGAGGCAGAAACTTCGTTCATTTCGGAGAAACCCTCTGTAAGAAAAGGTAGCACCCAAACAGGTATGACTGGAAACTCTCAGGACCCTCCTGGAAAATGGGACTTAGTTTAAATTTCAAAACAATCATGAGTAGCATAATTTAGCACAAATGTATCCTAAAGAACATAGGTTGTCTAAGATAGGATTTAATTAGGAGTGGTCAGGACCCTCCGGAGTAATGGGACACAGTTTTAAGATCTCCTTAGGTAACAAGATACTGTTGTAGGATAGTGTAATTCAGCCGTAGAATTGGCACACTTAAGATAAGACTTGAATTTTGATTTTCAGGACCCTCCTGGATAATGGGACGTAGTTTTAAGGTCCGCTTAGATAACAAAATATAGTGGAAGTCGTACCTTCAGTAGATATAGCTTAGGTTAAAACTGTCTTTTAACTAGAAGTTGTCAGGACCCTCCTGGATAATGGGAAGTAATTTAAGACCTTTTAGACAACAAATGTAGTGGGAGTAATACCTTTAGAAGATATAGCTTAGGTTCAGGACCTTCCCGGATAATAGGACTTAGCTTTCACATTCTTGGTAGAATAATTCAATTTAACACTCACATCTGTACCCAGTCACCAAACTGGGGCAGGAAATGTTCTTTCTTTTCTTTATTTGTTGCAGTCAGGAGCCCACCTGGAGAACAAGGGAATACATTTCAGGTTCAGCGGTCAGGAGCCCACCTGGAGAACAAGGGAATACTTTTCCAGTTTCGGCAGTCAGGAGCCCACCTGGAGAACAAGGGAAGAACAATTCCAGTTTTAGCTTTTAATATTTGATAACATGCTGTACCCCCAGTCACCACATTGGGGCAAAAATTTTTCTTTGTTTGTCTGCTTTGTTGAAGTCAGGAGCCCACCTGGAGAACAAGGGAATACTCTTCAAGCGTCAGCAGTCAGGAGCCCACCTGGAGAACAAGGGAAGTACAATTCAAATTCTATCTTTTAATTTTTAATATTTGATAACATGATGTGCCCGGCCACCACACTGGGGCGGAAATCTTCTTTGTTTGTCGGTTTTGTCGAAGTTAGGAGCCCGCCTGGAGAACAAGGGGATACTTTTCAAGCTTTGCAGTCAGGAGCCCGCCTGGAGAACAAGGGAATACTTTTCAAGCTTCATCAATCAGGAGCCCACCTGGAGAACAAGGGAATACTTTTCAAACGTCAGTAGTCAGGAGCCCGCCTGGAGAATGGAGGCATAGATTTCAAATCTTAGCGGTCAAGCATCACTCGGACGAGTGGCAAACATCTCCAATTACAATGCAAGGCAACAACGCAAGAATTCCAATGGAAGAATACAAGTTCAAGGCAACACAAAGAGCAAGTTAGAAGACACAGATAGGACCCTTTTGTAACTCATAGATCATAGCTTAGGCTAGCTTCTTTTTATGTTAACGGTGTAATAAGGAGGTCAGCGAGCAGTAGCAGCAACAACAGCAGTGAAATCACAGCTCCTGGTAGTCCCAGCTACCAAACCTTCCAGAACTACACTGACCTGATTCCTTTATAGCCAAGGATATGTAGGCAACCTTTGAAGCAGGGTTCGGTCAGACAGTTTTCAAAATGCTTCTCATGGAGTGCTGAGCAGGCAAAAATCCTTCATGGTGCTCATTTATCTTTGCCCGAAAACCCTTCGCGTCTTCGAGCAAAGAGGGGCAGCTGTGAGCACGTGACTTTTGCCCTATATGAATTACTTCCAGAAATTCAAAACAAAATATTTTCTTTTTATTATTTGCAATTTTATGGATTTTCGTGGCATTTTCTGTTAATTGTTTGCATTTGTCTGCACACGTTTATTTTATTTAGTTCATGAAATATACAAAAATATATTGCATTTGCATTTAGGATTTAACTCTACATTTTAGGATTGATTAACAAATTAGTTATTTTACAAAAATAGAAAATCACCAAAAATAGTTTATTTTTGCACTGTTTTAATTTTAGTTTTGAATTTTTGTAGTTTTTCCTTTAAATTTGGGTGGTTTTAATTAATTATGATTTTATTGCGTATAATGAATCATTTGATTTGTAGGATAATTTGATTTGAGGATTAATTTAGGTTTTACATTTTAATTTTGAAAAAAAAAAGAAGAAAGAAGAAGAAAAGAATTTTGAAAGAGAATAAAAGGAAATTGAAAAAGAGAGGAGGTTAATTTGGGCCAGATTTCAGTTTTAGATATGCAAGCCCAAACGGATTCCACCCTTGAACCAGCCCATACCCATTCCAAAAACCCGGTCCAATTCATCTTCACAACGAAACGACACCGTTTCGGGCCGATTGGATCTGAGCCGTCGAGGTGAGTAAATCTAACGGCTCAGAAGTGATGATCTCCGGGTATTTAACTGTCCTAATGCCCTACCCCACCCCCCTCTCAGAACCCCCTCACAACTGGCTATCACAACTCCACCCTGAACCACCGCCTGCCGCCCGCCGCAAATCGCATACGACGGCGGCCGGCGTTCAATCACCGTGAAATTAGCACCACAGCCCCGCCTTCGCCTCCTCACCTCAAATCACCACCCAGCTTCCTTCAAAACTTGTCCAAACTCTTTGAATCTTGATTCGCAGCCACGAACCGTAGCGCCGCCCTCATTTCCTCCGGTGGCGGCGCCATCTCCAATCACTCTCAAATTAATACCACACAACCCCCATGACCCCCTCACACCTAATCCATTGCTATTTCCCTTCGAATATGCCCAGAACCCCTCGAATCTTAGATCGAGGGCAGAAACCTAATTCCAAAAGTTGCAATTCGGGTCTGTTTCGAGGGTTTGAGGCTCACCTTGATATTATTCATGCGTTCTTATTAAAAATGCATGATTAACGTCATAGTTGGCCAAAAAATCCGAAAGTTGAAGGTTTCAGGTTCCTTAGTTTTTAATAGGTATTTTCCTTTATTCTTTCCAGCTTTATTTTAACTTTTGTTTTATTTTTATTATTCTTCTGTCTCTTCTTGTTTCTTGACCTCTGTGTGATTTTGGGATTTTCCCGGGTGGTGTTCTTAAGCTTGTTAAGATTAGGTTAATGCTATAATTGGTTTTGTAATTAACTTAATTCAGTTTCGTTAGTCTA
>NW_017675588.1:5139-55495 GCF_001879085.1 Nicotiana attenuata | reverse complement strand
TCTGCTTGGAGATTGGGCTGCCTCTGATTAGTTTGTTGAAAAGCAGCCCATTCGATTTGTTTGGGTTCAGCAGGTCATACTTTGGCCCATTGTTGGGTAGTGTCTTGTAGTAAACACAGGGGTATCAAGGGGTGTTTTGGTCATTGGTGGGTAGGGAATAATTTCTGTTGTGAGGGAAGCTTCTAGAGGATAAGGTTGAGTTCACATGTGAAGAGATAAGAGAGATAAGGGGGGTATTTTATCAATTAGAGTTTTTTTACTTAGGGGTGAATTGGATAAGAAGAAAATTAAAAAGGGACTAAAAGGAAACACTAAAATCTGAAGGATGCCCTACTTTGCTTGCCTATAAAGGCATCCTAAATTTGCCTTTCAAGGCAGACCTGAAGAGAGGGAGAGAGCTAAAAAATATCAGAAAGTTGAGGCAGGTCTACTGTTCCATTAGAAAAAAAAGAACTTCGAAAGTGCTTCAAGTCCTATTTCTGATAGCAATTTCAAATAACTAGGGGTAAAAATGAGTTGAGTTTTAATTGTTGTCCAAGGGTTTGGTTTCAGATTCAATTGTATTCTGGTTTCAAGTTTTGGGTGTTGTGATTGTGAATTCCAATTTGGTTCAAAGTGGTTCTATTTCCTTGAGCATCCTGGGGTCGGTCCTGTTGCTGAGACACTACTCTTGTTGTTGCTCGTTTGCTGATCATCTCTTCTTCTTGTTTTGCTTTAATTTTCTAGGTATATTTGAACCTTCAGGGATTTCACTTAAACATGTAGTTGGAAGCATGATTTGAAAACGGAATAAACAAGGCACTATTCATGGATTTCACCTGTTCTGCGTGTATTTCCTTTCTAGTTATTCTATAGTTGTAAAGCTTGAATTTATGCATTCTCCAAAGGATGTCATAGTCAGTTTGAATGTGTTAACTTGTGTAGCAGTTTTCTTCTGATTTGGAATTGTTTTGGACTGTTTGTTAAAAGTGAAGTAGGTTCTAGGCACATATTCATGTATAGGGGTCTTGGGTGATTATAAGAACTGTGGGTATTAGGTGGCTGAGGGACTCCTTTAATTCAGTAATTTGTTAATCGAGTAAATTAGTCATGGGCTCATGTATAAATTTGACTGAACTGTGATCATATGGTTAATTGTTTCAATCAAGCTGCCAATGCTCTTGATCATTGATGTAACGGTTGATATCATTTTCAGTTTGTGTGACGTTTATTTGTTTGTTATTGTGTTCTTAAAACTCGAGTTTCCTTCTGTTGTTGATTGGGATCGAAGGCATGACCTTTGAGGCCCATTTCGAGTGGCACCTCGTGGGGATTTGAGGCCTCCGTTCAGGCCCAAAAAGGGCCAACCATGAGATCTAATTCCTGCGCCCCTATGATGTTATTGGGGCTATTGGGCCTCATTTTTGGCTAGGTTGGTTTCGGGCCCAAAGTAGTGGCAGGCCAGAATCGCTTTTGGATTTAATGGCGTTAAAATTAAATGGTGGACTTTGGGCCCTTCAAGTTAAGTGGCATACTCGAGCTAAAGGTCTCTTCAGTAATGGGGAGCGTCCTTGTTCGAGCTTGGACTTGATCTTGGGGCCCAATTTTTCTTGAATACCTTGATGTTAGTTAATTCGACTAATTAGGTTTTAGGAATAGAGACGTATCCTAATAGCTAATAGTAGCTCATCTTTAGGACGCCCTTTTAAAATAAATTGAGGTGCGCCGCGCCAAATAAAATCACAAATTGCGTGGCCCTCTTTAATTATTTCGTTAAAAATTCTTAGAATTCGAGGCGTGCCATTTAGCGAATTTCCATGGCCCTCGCAAAGTTAAAAACGCGTAGTTGGTTTAGGCGCGTTCTTAATAATTTTACCTTCCTAAATTCGGGTGTGCATTTCATGCGACCCAAATCCAAATCCCAAAACGTTGAATAAAATGTGTCGAGGATCCGGGTGCATTTCATGTGACGTGATCCAAAAATATGTTTTAAACGACATTCAATTTCTAAAAAATTTAATTAAAAGCGGTAAATAATTCTAAAAATTGCACTATAGGATGACATGTTTAAAATCAGATTTTAGCCAAACACAGCAGTTGAGCGACCGTGCTAGAACCACGGAACTCGGGAATGCCTAACCCCTTCTCTCGGGTTAACAGAATTCCTTACCTGGATTTCTGGTTCGCGACTGTTAAACAGAGTCAAACCTTTTCCTCGATTCGGGATTCAACCGGTGACTTGGGACACCATAAATATCCCAAGTGGCGACTCTGGATCTTTTAATAAAATGAATCCCGTTTCGATTGTCCTTTAATTGGAAAAACTCCCTTTATTATACCCTTTACGGGGTGTAGTAAGTAAAAAAAGGAGGTGGACAATATGATCCGGGCATGTCTAGCTCGGTACTCTCAAAGATTATCTGGGAGGTCTTTTTTGGACTGTAATGTGGCTTTTGGACAGGGTAAGAAAGAAAGGATATCATAAAGGCTCAAAATAACTAAGACAACGGGGTTAATTTGTTTACAACTTTTGGAATCCATTCTAAAACTTTGCCCAATTTCTAAAACAAGAGAATTTGATTCTTTTTTTTTTGGAATGGAATTTCTAAGAAAAACTGCCCCACCCTTGGCTTTGCGGGATTATGAAATATTTTATTTGGTGCGACCGAACCGTAAGGCTGCCTACGTATCTTGTAGTTCAAACCTAAAAGTTATTTTGTTTTTTTTTGTTGCTCTTTTTCTTTTCTTTTTTTATCGTTTTTTTTATTGATTTTTTTTGGAATGAACTTTCTAAAACAAACCTATAGGGATATGAACATTTTTTAACGACTCTAACTTGATTCCAAAAGAGGGGAGGTCAAAGAAATCAGCACAGGCTCAAAGGGGTATCGAAGGGTATAAAGTGTTTGGGTAGCTGAAAGAGGGCCTCCCAATCTCTAACAATACCAAATATAACACATGCAACTTGAAGATGAAAAATGAAGATCATGCATAATATTTCTTTTGCAGCATCGGCTTGATATCACAGATATGCCTTCCACCTTTCTTTAGTGCCTTGTCAAGTACAGAGCTCTTGTTGGGCGATTTCTTCTTCAAAATGGATGTGCTCCGTCAGTTTGGAGCAAACTCCCTTGGCTTTATGTTGTAACTTGAGATGCACTTGAACTCAAAGTTGCTTTCTTCAAATTGTCTGGGACGCACTCTCTTGTAAAAAGTTCTTGTCATCCCATAAACTTCCCAAACTGTCTGCCCCAGTTTCACACAATTCGGGCTTTAAATGACCTCAAAATGTCCAAATCCTTACTTATTTCCCTCAAATGTCCCTGTCATCTTCAAACCTTGTTTCATTGTTTCATGATTAAACTAACTTTTAAGACCAGGTTGAGAATTCCACATGCATGTCATGCCACTAGAGTTACCATGAGAAGAACTACAAAAGGAAAAGAGAGCTAAACAAAAACTGACTAGAAATAACAGAAAACAGGAGATTGCATTAAACAGAAGGTGAAAGGGTTTGAACAACAAAACAAGCAAAATAAATTGGGGTTACAACTCTAGAACAAACCTAGATAAGACTAAACGAGTTACTACAATTAAAGAAACTAAGAAAAATAAAAGGATAGAAGGGTTCGAGTCACGAGACAATATTCGGATTACAACCCCGAAATAACCCGGACAACAGAAATGACAACAAAATAAACAACCAAAACTCCTCCCTGGCTGACCAAGAAAGGAGTGTATTTCCAATTACCAAGCTCAACATCTTAGCCATTGAGTTCCGCATCAACATTACTAGGACCTTTACAAGTCTCCATCACATTGACCTTAGTAAATTGCGTTTGGGTCCCTTTTGCCAGCTCGTTCTTAAGATCAACTTCCGAAATCGAGACTGATAGTGCTAAAAGCTTTGCGGAGAGTGGCCCTCCGAGGATCTCAGAAGAGTTCTCATATTCCTTTTCATCACAAATCATACCCACCATATGCGTCTCATTACGAACGGGCAATGGACTTTGGCTAGTGTCTACTGCATCTGGATATTGCACGACAATGTCACCTGCATCAATAAGCTTCTGAACTGCTCTTTTCAGATGCCAACACTTTTCTATGCTATGACCCGGGGCACTAGAGCAATATACGCACTTTTGAGAATAATCAAAATTCTTTGGAAGAGGGTTCGACATTTTTATCTGAATTGGCTTCAACATGTCCAATTGCCTCAACCTTTGGAACAAACAGGCATATGATTCTCCAATGGAAGTGAAAGTCTTTTCCTTTTGCTGTTGCCTTTTCATTTTGTACTCTGGCCTCGGTTGGAACCTTTTGCGGGTAGGTGGTTGATATGCTTAAGGGGGCGGGTAAGAAATTTGTGGAGGCGGTGCAGGCCATTGCGGGTCTTGTGGGTGTAGATCATATGGCGGTGAATTTTGGGTAGAGCACTGGGAAAGTGGGGTATGACTTCAGGGGTTTTGTGGAGAGAAGTAGCAGTGGGGAGGATTATCTGGAGTGCGAGGACATTCATGGGGTCGATGTCGAGGCTGAAAGCGTTGAGCAGGAACGCCCACTGGATCTTGTCGTTGGCGGGGCTCAACAACTTCTTTTCTGTTTCTCTTTCTTCCCCCTAAACTTACTGAGATGTTCTAAATGTCTTAGGTAGTATCTTTCAATGCAGAATAACTCATAATTTTGCCTGACTTGATTCCATCCTCTACCATCTCCCCCATTTTTACCACATTATTGAAAGGTTTACCCAAGGCCGNGACTAGGCACTTACCAGGCACATGGGGTCGGTGTGCTGATAACTCACTCTGCACTCTTTTGTGCAGATCCCGATACTGTAGCTTTTAGACCGCAGTGAGGTTGCTGCTTCCAGTTCATCAGGCGACCCGAGGTAGTCCTACAGGCGTCCGTAGGACTTGGCGTCTTCTTCTATCCTTTCATTCTGTTTCTTTTATGTATTTCATAGACAGCATTGTATTTATCTTTCGGACCCTTATTTGTAGTATTCTTAGACAGTCTGTGAAATTGTGACACCAGTTCTGGGTAGTTTGTTACGGATTGGTTTTGGTAGCATTATTAAAATATTGCATTTCAGTCTTCCGCTTATTGAATTCTGTTGTTTATTAAATGATGGTTCTTAAAATCTAACGGATTAAAATGGAAACAAGGTAAATAATTCAATTGATTGGCTTGCCTAGCTTTCACTAGTAGGGGCCATCACGATTCCCGAGGGCGAAAAATCCGGGTCGTGATAGTTGACCATAATGAAAACATCATATGCTCCTTGCATGTCTAGCTCAGCACTCTCAAAGATTATCTGGGAGGTGTTTTTTGGACTGTAATGTGGCTTTTGGACAGGGTTAGAAAGAAAGGATGTCATAAAGGCTCAAAATAACTAAGACAACAGGGTAATTCACCTACAACTTTTGGAATCCATTATAAAATCGTTTCCTCAATTTCTAAAACAAGAGAATTTGATTCTTTTTTTTTTGAGATGGAATTTCTAAGAAAGAATGCCCCACTCTTGACTTCCTGGTATTATGAAATACTTTATTTGGTGCGACCGAACCGTAAGGCTGCCTTCGTATCTTGTGGTGACAAGAATCAGGCCGAACGTAGTTCACAACTAATTCTTGTTTTTTTTGTTGCTCTTTTCTTTTGTTTCTTTTTTTTTTTGCAATGAACTTTATAAAACAAACCTATGGGGACATGAACATTTTTTCTAACTTGATTCCAAAAGAGGGGAGGTCAAGGATATCAGCACAGGCTCAAAAGGGTACCAAAGGGTATAAAGTGTTTGGGTAGCTGAAAGAGGGCCTCCCAATCTCTAAGAATACCAAGTATAACACATGCAACTTGAAGATGAAAAATGAAGATCATGCATAGCATTTCTTTTGCAGCATCGGCATTAGTATCACATATATTCCTTCCACCTTTCTTTAGTGCCTTGTCAAGTACAGAGCTCTTGTTGGGTGATTTCTTCTTCAAAATGGATGTGCTCCGCCAGTTTGGAGCAAACTCTTTTGGCTTTATCTTGTAGCTTGAGATGCACTTGAACTGAAAGTTGCTCACTTCAAATTGTTCGGGGCACACTCTCTCATGACAAATTCTTGTCGTCCTATTAACTTCCCAAACCATCTGCCCCAGTTTCACACAATTCAGGCTTTAAATGATCTCAGAATGTACAAATCTTTACTTATTTCTCTCAGATGTCCCTGTCATCTTCAAAACTTGTTTCATGATTAGACTAACTTTCAAGACCAGGTTCAGAATTCCGCGCGCAAGTCATGTCACTAGAGTCACCATGAAAAGAAAAAGAGAACTAAACAAATACAGACTAGAAATAACAAAAAACAGGAGATTGCATTAAACAGACGGTGAAAAGGTTCGAACAACAAAACAAGCAAAATAAACTAGGGTTACAACCCTGGAACAAACCTAGATAACACTAAACGAGTAACAAGACTAAACGAACTAGGAAAAATAAAAGGATAGAAGGGTTTGAGTCACAAGACAATATCCGGATTACAACCCTGAAATAAACCGGACAACAGAAATGACAACAAAATAAACCACCAAGACTCCTCCCGGCTAGCCAAGAAAAGAGCATCTTTCCAATCACCAAGCTCAACATCCTAGCCACTGAGTTCTGCATCAACAGTACTAGGACCTTCACAAGTCTCCATCACATTGACCTTAGCAAATTGCTTTTGGGTCCCTTTTGCCAGCTTGTTCTTAAGATCAACTTCCGGAACCGAGACTGATAGCGCTGAAAGCTTTGCGGCAAGTGGCCCTCTGAGGATCTCAGAAGAGTTCTCATATTCCATTTCAATACAAATCATACCCACCATATGCGTCTCATTATGAACAGGCAATGGACTTTGGCTAGTGTCTACTGCATCTGAATTTTGCACGACAATGTCACCTGCATCAATAAGCTTCTGAACTGCTCTTTTCAGATGCCAACACTTTTCTATGCTGTGACCCGGGGCATTAGAGCAATATGCGCACCTTTGAGAATAATCAAAATTCTTTGGAAGAGGGTTCGACATTTTTATCTGAATTGGCTTCAACATGTCCAATTGCCTCAACCTTTGGAACAAACTAGCATATGATTCTCCAATAGGAGTGAAAGTCTTTTCTTTTTCCTGTTGTCTTTTCATTTTGTACTCTGGCCTCGGTTGGAACCTTTTGCGGGTAGGTGGTTGATATGCTTGAGGAGGCGGGTAAGACATTTGCGGAAGTGGTGCAGGCCATCGCGGGTCCTGTGGATGTGGAGCATATGGTGGTGCATTGTGGATGGAGTACTGGGAAGGTGAGGTATGACTTTGGGGATTTTGTGTAGAGAAGTAGCATTGGGGAGGATTATCTGGAGCACAAGGATATCCATGGGGTCGATATTGAGGCTGAAAGCGTTGAGCAGGAACGCCCACTGGATCTTGTCGTTGGCGGGGCTCAACAACTTCTTTTCTGTTTCTCTTTCTTCCCCCTAAACTTACTGAGATGTTCTAAATGTCTTAGGTAGTATCTTTCAATGCAGAATAACTCATGATTTTGCGTGACTTGATTCCATCCTCTACCATCTCCCCCATTTTTACCACATTATTGAAAGGTTTACCCAAGGCCGGGATCAAATAACTGAAGTAGGTGGGCCCCTGGGCTTGTCGGAAAAGCTCAACCATTTCTTCTTCACCAATCGGGGGGCTGACCCGAGCAGCTTATTCCCTCCATCTGAGCCCAAACTCCCTAAAACTTTCCTCGGGTTTCTTTTCCATCTTAGACAGGGAGGAGCGGTCTGGGATAATGTCTAGATTGTACTGAAAATGTCGAACAAAATCTTGAGCCATGTCATCCCATGCATGCCACTTATTGACATCTTGACGAGTATACCATTCCAAGGCTGCCCCACTCAAACTCTCACTGAAATACGCCATCAACAAATCATCTTTCCCGCCAACACTTCTCATTTCACTGCAATAACCCCTCAGATGGGCTACTGGATCTCCATGCCCATCATACAAGTTAAACTTTGGCATTTTAAACCCCGCGGGCTGATGAACATCAGGGAACATACACAAGTCATTGTATGACGTGTTAATCTGATTTCCCATCCCTTGCATGCTCCTTAAGGACTGTTCTATACCTTTCAGTTTCCTAGATATCTCATCTCACTCTTCTTTTCTTGTGAACTTTTCATTTTCAACACGAGGCTCATTTCGAGGGCTATGATTGTATGAGTCAGGGACCTTGTGGGCAACCTCTGAGGGGTAATATTGGGCATCATGATTTTTGAGTGGGTGTTCATTGTTGGATCTATGAAGGAAAGATTGTTGAGGAATTGTGATCGTGGAGATAGTAGATATGATAGGAGGGCAATTTATGGGAAAGGTAGTTGGAGGACGAGTGATGGAGCTACTAAGGTGGTTGGGAAAGCTGTGATAAGTGGGAGAATCTAGAGAGTATGGTGGATTATCTGGCACTATGTCCGGAGTTTGGGTAAGGGTAGCATCCAGGAAGCTAGGTGGTGGCAGGGGTGGTGCCTTCCCAGTCATCCAAGCCTGATACATGTCCGTCATGTGTTGTCTTAACATCCTTACCTCTTCAACCAACCCAGTGTCCTGTTCAACCAATTGATTTCGGGCACCGGTATCAACCAACTCAATTCCATTGTCGTCTACCATTGCCTTTCGACTTTATGTTGTAGGGAAGAGTTACCAGTTTAAGAACCACAAACCAACCACCCTTCTGCTACGAAGATAACAAAGATGGACAAAATGAAGTCATCACGTTAGCGTTAGGGCATTTAACATAAGATAATCTCACTTTATGTGCAATGCACCTAGTCACAGTTATCGGTTCTAAAATGACTTCGAGGGCACGAAGGTCATATGGCATCATCCCAATTTCATTTGCCCCTTTTCTTCTTCTTTTTTTCTCTTTATCACTCCTTGGTTTTTTCATTTTCTTTCCTCTCTCTTTTCTTTGCTTATCGCTCTTTTCTTTCCTCTCATTTCTCACGTCCCACAACTTCATTCTCTTTTTTTATTTTTTTTTTGTTTTTTGTTTTTTTTTTTTGCTTTTTTATTTAATGATGATTCGACCGAACCCTATGTAGGTTGCCTACGTATCATGTCCCTCATGAATCAGATCAAGGGTAGTTCTGAAAAGGTAATGGATAAAATAAACAAAAAATAAAGATCTTTTTGGATTTTTCATTTATATTTTTTTCGAATACAGAATCAAAAATACGATAACAAAAGACTCGACAAACTCAACTAGACTATGACAAACTCTGACACCAACTAAAAGAATCAGTACTACTGAACATGACTATAAAGTACAAGACAACAAAAACACACAAAAAAAAAACAGACTCAAAAGATAAAAAAAAAAATCTCCTTAAGCAACTCCTGGATGCAACGGTCCTGACTAAGAGGGTCCTTGGGCGTCTGTCATGCTCAAGCTCTGGTAAGTAGATCCACACCTGTATGAGAAAAATAAGACCAAATAGAGTTAAAGACTTAGAACACTATGTGAGACAATAAAACTTCCTATTGGACACATGCAGGATACGATTGAAGCTATTTTTGCAATATGGCCTATGTGGCCAAAAGGTGGCTAGAAATGCAAACTCAACAAAGGTGACCTCTAAGACACAGAAAAATTACTTTTAGAAATGACCCATTTTGTAGAAATGACCTATGTGGCTAAGAAATTGCTAAGCATGCAGATTCAACAGAATGGACCTTAAACAGAGAGGACACCTTGTTGTGGACTTAAGACTCTAAGACATGGGTCACTGAACCACATTTTCAAAAATGTCTCATTTTGCAAGAACAGCCGATGTGGCCAATAGTGGCTAGACATGCAAGATTTGGCTAAGACCCCGTGAAGCCAAGAACCTAAGACTCACTAAGAAGACCGGACCCTATGTGGGCTGCCTACGTATCACGCCCCGAAAGGCGAGAATCAGGTATGCGTAGTTCGGGTAGATTGGATACGGGCGAGAATTAAAAAAATAACTGATTTGGAGAAAACATATTTTTTTATCCTTTCTTTTTTTGGAAAATGATGGGAAAGTGCAAAATCTTTTTGGATTTTTCATTTTCATTTTCTTGGTCTTTTTCTTGGAAAAAAAATTGTGAAAGAAAAATACAACTGGGCCCTACTTGCTTCATTTTTATACTTCACCCTCTTTTTTTTCTCATTTACCCTCAACCCTCATTGGTCCGCCAAATGACCCCACCCTTGAAGATTGCAACATGTAGCACATAGGATGCATCAGGATGGTCTTTTATTTTTGGGTACACCTGTCCTAGACGGAATCCAACCCCTGTGTTGTGTCCCCTAAGTCAAATGCACGTGATGCAAACAAACGTTCCTACTAGGGATACGACATGAGGCTATGTTATTCTAGGTTTAAACCTGGGGTTGTGTTCTAGACTTGGCTTAACCGAGCGGATAGCTCC
This sequence comes from Nicotiana attenuata, assembly GCF_001879085.1. NCBI lineage: Eukaryota > Viridiplantae > Streptophyta > Magnoliopsida > Solanales > Solanaceae > Nicotiana > Nicotiana attenuata. The sequence goes on along the minus strand of NW_017675588.1, from coordinate 45,050 downwards.
AGCCGAGGTGGGGGCAACGTACCGGGAGCACGAAAGTCTACCCGGCCTAGTTATTGACCTAGCCTCGTTCTATTTGGTATGACTCTTAATAGAAAAGTGGGCCACGCGTACGTATGCACCATATTTTCAGAAGACTCAGAAGGGAGGCGTAAGAAGATATTTTAATACAGTTCAAATAATATCAAAGCGGTAAATAAACGACAATTAGCACATTAGGTCCACAAAATATGGTAATATCAACAATAAATAAATCCAAGTAAAAATCACATTAGCAAGCTCGAATTCTTGAACCCTGAACCAGAGATTCTGGGTTCGATCCCCACCAGAGTCGCCAGAGCTGTCACACCTTCTTTTTCCCGAAAGGGGATGTAAGGGAGTTTTTCCAATTAAAGTGACATAATCGAAACAGGATTATTATATTCAAATTCAGAGTCGCCACTTGGAATAATTTATGGTATCCCAAGTCACCGGTTTAGAATCCCGAATCGAGGAAATTAACTCTATTTATGGTCTGCGAACACAAAAGACCGGGTAAGGAATTTTATTAGCCCGGGAGAAGGTGTTAGGCATTCCCGGATTCTGTGGTTTTAGCACGGTCGCTTTAATCATACATGTCTTAATTAAATTATTTAATTACGTATTTTAGAACCTATGCACTTCTTTTAATTAAGAAACTAACCTGAAACGAGTCACGCATACGTGTACTCATTTCGTTTGGCGCGTCAAGAATCATGTCACGCATATGTGTCCACAATTAATCACGCTTTATTAATATTAAGGTTGTTTGGCTAAAGTTGCGCGAACGCATACCTTGGTTTTAATTTTGAAAATCGTAACCATGTCACACGAACGTGTACATAATCACGATAATTTATTTATTAATACGCGCCTAAAGCATACTAGCGATTTGTGAGTCATTTATTTCCTAAGTTAAGATTATTGCAAGGCCAAGAGTTACGGAGGAGAAATTTTCTATACTAACCTCCTACAGCCGAACAAATGAAGCCCAGAACTAGTATAGGATCCAAATCTTCCAAATTTTAAATCAAAGTCAAAATTAGTTTTATTTAATAAAGAACAAGACTGTTTCTACAGCAACATTAGTTTCTCTACGGCAACAAATAAAAATGCATACTTACGTGTAGAACGAGTCTGTCTGTTTCTCTACGGCAACATTAGTTGTATTAAATTCTTCACTTAATATAAAACTCCACTTTTATGGACGAAATCAAAAAAAAAAATATTTTTATCAACTTCAAATGCAATAACAAACAGCATTCACGTCTCAATTAATAATAAAACTGGACTGGATCCAATTGCGTTCAATCTTCAAGCAAATAAGCAAAGAGCAAAATATAGAATCTTAAAAGTTCCATGTGTTTAGCGCAGGATTATAAAATCGAACAACTCCAATATTCATCCATGAAAAGCAAAACCAAATACAATTATACAATGGCCTTAGATGCGTACCTAGTTGCCAAAAATCCAAAGAAAAATCAGAAGAATAACTGAACGGGACCGTGACCGGATCAGAAACTAACGTTGGCGACCTCGAACGGACCACAAATCAGAAGCTTCGAACGGATCTCCCACGAAATCCATTTTTTGAAACCAAAAAATTGGTTCAAACAAAGAAAATAGAGACGATGGAGTGGGGCTGCTACTGCTCGTTGCTCTCAGAGACTGGGAGACATCAGAGGGTCCGTTCTTGGGCGTTCCCCTTAGGTTAGAGATTTAGAGTCCCGTCCTCTCTCTATGTGTGTGTGCGAGAGCTAATCGATTAATGAAATAGGGTCGTTTTTCTTTCGAAAGAAACAGCGACGTTCAAGGTCCAAATTCAAAGGGGGGTGTGCCGTGCTTTTGAAGTGTCCTGCTGGTCTCGTTCTCTTAGGGGTGGGCGGCGATAAGGTAGAGAATGGGGGGGGGGGGGGGGACTGCACGGCATGTGAGTGAGTGTTTGTGTTCAGTGTGGTGGTCGGCTGGTTCTGGAGATGGTCGTTGGGGTGAGTCGGCTGCTTTGGTCTAAGATAGAGTGACGATGGAGGGGCTGGTGGGTGGTTGTTCCGGCGGCGACTGGTTTGGTTGAAGGGTGGTGTGGCGGCTCTTAGAAGGGTGTCTAGGGTTAGCTTAGTGGGTATTGGGTATTGTGCTTGGATTTATGGGCTAAGGGTACGAAAATTAGGCCTAAAAATGGGTTGTTTGAACCCAAATTTTATTCTTTCTCATTGAACAAGACTAAAAATACTACCCCATTTACTAATTAATCCTACTTAAGTAAAATAACTATTAAAATAAAACTAACCGTTAAAACAAACCTATTTTCGGTATTTTCCAAATATCATACTAAAAGATAAAAATGGAATTAGATTAAAATCATTGCAAAATTAAAATAACATTCCTACCAAACTACTAATATTCCTGAAAACAAAGTGGAACTATTTTTATATTTTTGAATTTTATGAAAGGTAGATAAACTAAAAGAAACTAGATAAAATATCAATTAGCTAAATAAAAGAAAATATTTTTGTTATTTTTATTTTTGTGACAAAATAAAATAAAACAGTCAAAACTAGTTGAAATAACTATATTATACCTAAACTAAATATTTAAATGCTAAAATGTGTAAGATCTTGGGGAGGGTCAAAAATTACATGTCTATACAAGGCATGAACAATAGCTGCTAACTCAAGGTCGTGGACAGGATAGTTCTTCTCATGCACCTTTAGCTGTCTAGACGTGTAGACAATCACCCTACCGTCCTGCATCAACACCGCGCCGAGACCATTCGCGACACATCACAATATACGGTATAAGACCCCAAACCTATAGGTAATACACATACTAGGGCTGTATCAAAGCAGTCATGAGCTTTTGAAATCTCTCCTCACACTCCTTTGTCCACTTTAACAGAGCACACTTCTGGGTCAGCCTGGTCATAGGTGCTGCAATAGATGAGAACCCCTCTACAAATCGACGGTAATACCTCGCCAAACCAAGAAAACTCCGGATCTCCGTAGCTGAGGACGGTCTAGGCCAACTCTGCACTACTTCAACCTTCTTCGGATCCACCTTGATCCCCTCACTCGACACTACGTGACCCAAAAATGCCACCGAATCTAGCCGGAACTCACACTTTGAAAATTTTGCATATAACTTATTTTCTCTCAAGGTCTGAAGCACAGTCCTCGGGTGCTGCTCATGATCCTCCCGACTCCGGGAGTACACCAGAATGTCGTCAATAAACACAATGACGAATGAGTCAAGATAGGGTCGGAATACACTGTGCATCAAATGCATGAATGCTTCTGGGGCGTTGGTCAGCCCAAATGACATCACAAGGAAATCGTAGTGATCATACCGAGTCCTGAAAGCAGTTTTCGTGATATCTGGCTCCCGAATCTTCAACTAATGATAGCCTAAATGCAAGTCAATCTTGGAAAACACTCTGGCACCCTGTAACTGATCAAATAGGTCATCAATATGAGGCAATATATACTTGTTCTTCACTATAACTTTGTTCAATTGGCGATAATCAATGCACATACGCATAGAACCATCCTTCTTCTTCAAAAACAAGACTGGGGCACCCAAGGTGACACACTGGGCCAAATGAAGACCTTATCAAGCAATTCCTGTAACTGTTCCTTCAACTCCTTCAACTTAGGAGGAGCCTTACGATATGGAGAAATAGAGATAGGCTGAGTGCCCGACAACAAATCAATACCAAAGTCAATATCCATTTCGGGCGGCATGCTCGGAAGATCAGCTGGAAATACATCGGGATAGTCCCTCACTACTGGAACAGATTCAACCGTAAGGGTATCAGCACTGACATCTCTTACATAAGCTGGATACGCGTCACACCCCTTCTCAACCATTCGTTGAGCTTTAAGAAATGAAATAACTCTGCTAGGAGTATAATCTAAGGTACCTCTCCACTCTAATCGTGGCAATCCTGGCATAGCCAGCGTCACGGTCTTGGCGTGGCAATCAAGAATAGCATAATGGTTCAACAACCAGTCCATGCCCAAAATAATATCAAAATCTACCATATTGAGCAATAATAAATCGGCTCTGGTCTCAAAACCACTAAGAACAACCAAACACGACCGATAGACACGGTCAACAATAATAGAATCTACCACAGGTGTAGTCACATAAATAGGAGAACTCAAAGAATCACGGGATACGCCCAAATACGGAGCAAATTAAGATGACACATAGGAATAAGTGGAGCCTGGATCAAATAAGACTGATGCATCTCTATGACAGACCGGAACAATACCTGTAATGATAGAGTCGGATGCAACTACCTCTGTACGAGCAGGAAGGGCATAATATCTAGCCTGGCCTCCCCCTCTAGGGCAACCTCTACCTGCCTGACCTCCACCTCGAGCTGGCTGAGAAGGTGGAGTGGTAGCTGGTGCTGTAATCATAACCTGAGGACCCGATGGAGCACGCGGTGCCTGAGTAGTCTGTGGAGGTGCACCCCTCCTAAGTCTGGGGCAATCCCTCACCATATGGCGAGTGTCGCCACACTCAAAAAAAGCTCTCGAAGGGCGTGGCTATTGTGGCTGTCTCGGGCAGGTCTACTGGATTGACCGCTGAATGCACCCGGTGCAGGAGGTGTACTAGACACTGGCAGTGCATAATAAGGGTCCTGGGCCTAGAAATGGCCGGAATACCACTAGGGACTGGAAGTGCTGAATGAACAAGGCGACTCACATAGCCCCTACCATTACGAACTACAACTGGGGAACGAGTACTACTATAAGTGCCAGACTCTCGAGACCTCTTGGCCTCCCTCTCCTCTCTCCCGAGCAAGCATACCCTCTTATATCCTAGCAATCCCCACAACCTGTTGTATGCAATATCAATCACCAACTCATGGGCCATGCTAAGCCTGATACTAGGGTTGAGTGCCTCGATAAATCGACAAACCCTGTCTCAAACTGTAGCAACCAAGGCTGGTGCATGTCCAGCCAAATCACTGAAGCGAACCACATACTCTGACACAGTCATAGCACACTGGTGCAACTACTCAAACTCTGCATACCATGCATCTCTGAGACTCTAGGGAACATACTCCCTCAAGAACATATCCGAGAACTGAGTCCATGTGAGGGAAGCTGCCTCAGCCGGACTACCCGACTCATAAGCACGGCACCACTGATAGGCCGCTTCTCTAAGCTGGAATGTAGTGAAAGAAACCCCACACGACTCCACTACCCCCATAGTACGGAAGATACGCTGGCACTCCTCAAGAAAACCCTGGGCATCATCTGAAGATAGGCCACTGAAAGTAGGAGGGTGGTACTTCTTGTACCTCTCGAGCCTGAGCTGCTCCACCTCTGAAACTGATGCTCTACCCTCGGGCCGAATGTACCGACTGCACTGGTATGACCTCTGGAACCTGGTTGACCTGAACCCGTTGCTCTAGGTACGGGTGGCGAGTGTCTGTGCTCCTCCCCCGGCCTGAGATGTGGCAGGAGCAAGTGGAATCAACCCTGCCTGAGCCAAAGTGCCAAACATGTTCAGGAACTGTGCAAGGGTCTCCTGAAGAGCTGGTGTAGAGACAGGCGTCTCAGGTGCTTGTGTTCCGACTGGAGCTACTGGTGGCTCTTTTGTAGCAGCTCGTGCGGGTGCTCTGGCTGCACCACATGGACGTCCTCGGACTCTACCCCGGCCCGACCTCTCGCGGATCTAGCAGGGGGCGCGGGTGCCTGGTCATCTGATCCGGCTGTACGTGTCCTCATTTTCTTTAAGAGAATAGAAGACAGAAGTTTAGAATTCTGAAGTCAACAATTTCGTACGACTAGGAATCCGAAGAAGTGAAATTTTCCTAACAGTTCCATAGCCTCCGGAAGATAAGTACAGACGTCTCCGTACCGATCCACGAGACTCTACTAAACCTGCTTGTGACCCATAACACCTATGAACCTAGAGCTCTGATACCAACTTGTCACGACCCAAATCTCCCTCCGTAAGAAGTCGTGACGGCACCTAGTCTCTATGACTAGGTAAGACTAACAATTGCGGAATAATTGAAATAAAAGCAGAATTTAACAACTAAACTTCAACATATAACTATATAACTGGAAAATGCCGCTCGGCATGTACAAGTAGCCCAACACTCAAGTATAAACAATATTCCCAAAACCCGATAATCACAAGTCACAAGCTCTAAGAATTTATTCTAACTGTCTCTATACATCAGTAACTACGTAAAACAAAGGAGGAACAACATAAGGGATAGAGGGGGACTATGAGGTCTGCGGACGCTACCAGATATACCTTGAAGTCTTTGGAGCAACAACAAGTACGCAACTAACAGCGGGACTCGTGGGAAGTACCTGGATCTGCACACAAAACATGTATAGAAGAGTAGCATGAGTACACCACAACGGTACCGAGTAAGTGTCGAGCCTAACCTCGGTCGAGTAGTGACAAGGTCAGGTCAGGGCCCTACCAGAATATAATAATTTAAGGTAGAAAAATATAGAAATGTAATAAAGAAATTTAACAAGAAGAAACTACAGCAAGATAACAACACAACACATAGGGATAAATGACAGGGGCGCTCTCGAGATACTGTCTCGTAGACCCAAAAGTAAATGCTCAGCAGGGGATCTCCCGAGGTACCACCTCGTAGTCCCAAAAGTAAATATGTAATGGGGATCTCCCGAGGTACCGCCTCGTAGTCCCAAAAGTAAATATGTAACAGGGAATCTCCCGTGGTACCGCCTCGTAGTCCCAAAAGTAATTATGCAATAGGGGATCCCGAGGTACCGCCTCGTAGTCCCAAAAGTAAATATGCAAAAGGGATCTCCCGAGGTATCTCCTCGTAGTCCCAAAAGTAAACACACAGCTCGAAATCGAAGGAAACAACAATTACAGCAAGAAACCTACAGTTTAAGACTAAATACAAGTCAAGGAAAAGCAAGAAATCTACTAAGCATGCTGTACAGATTTCAAATAAGAAATTAAGACACGTAGACATGCGATATTAGGCTAAACAAGATAACTACACATGTTGGTATAACACAATCAAGATGTAACAGGTTCCTACTCAGCAAAAAATGGATTTTACAATAATTAGCTCGTGTACGCACTCGCCACCTCGCGTACACGGCACCCACATATCACAGATGTAGCACAACAGTACCAAATCCTAAGGGGATTTCTCCAACACAAGATTAGGCAAGCCACTTACCTCGAACCAAGCTCAATCAATCAGTAAGTGTCACGCCCCAAAAACCGAGGAGCACGACCGGCGCTCAACCGAGTAAACCCGACTGAGCAAGCCTGTTAGGTTTCATTCTACTCAGACTAATTCATGAATAACTAGGAGATGGACTCCATTAATCATACTTAGTAAGTATTTCATTAACAACTTCCATTTCATTTCCATTAGCAGCTTAAATCATAATTATCAAAATATTACAAGTTTTATAAATCTTTGCCAAACATCAATATTTCTACTTTAATTCCAATACCCGACACTACCCACAACCTGTCTACGGAGCCTCTAAACACAACTGAAGAGTAATGTAATATGGAAATGCCGGTAACAAGGCTCCGGCTATACCTCAAATACAAAGTACATGATAAACAGATGAAGTAGGACCCCGAAACGAAGTGGGGCTCACCAAGTCAGCTGAAAGGATGATGCGACACTAGCTGCGACCAACACTGCCTACTATAGAAATACCTACATCCATTTAAAGACGTAGCGCCCCCGACAAAAGGGACGTTAGTGCATCGAATAGCACTAGTATGTATAACTAAACACCATCTTATTATAAAGAACAACCATACAAGAATAAAAAAATCATAAGGATCAACAAAGCTTTTAAACAATCACCACATCATCAAATACAAATAAGAGATCACATAGCTTTCACACAATTTCCATAACTTTAGTCTGGGGCATTCCATATTGTTGCATCATTATCCACATTACCACCGCTTCCTTGAGCGGAGTCCGATCACGGCCCGATCGGCTAAGCCGTCTCCCCGAGACGTTACCATCATTTCATTCTCACTTTCCAGTTTCAATCATCAATACATTACCACCATGTGTATATATATCATGGCGTCTAATCACGGCCAGATCGGCTAAGCCGTCTCCCCGAGACGTTACAATTTTCCGTTATTCATCTCATTTCAATATTTGGTTACACATGTATCAACTCGTAGGCACTTAGGGCCATAATTTTCACATTATACTTGGCGCTAGGACACATTTCACGACTCACATTCCACATCTCTTTCACTTTCAGCATCAAGCTTTCAATTTAAGATGATGGGCACATACAAGAGAAATTCAAGTTGTAAAGAGAGAGATTCACATGATTTGGCATAATAATCACAATTTAAACTTGACTTAAAATCTAGGCAATTTAGCATATAGTTCACATTCTTCACATATCACCAATTTATCAAGATTAGCAGATTGAACATCTTGGGACACACTTTTCACATATATTCTTGCAATACCAATTCCTTTGAAATAACAAATACTACGTCAATCAAATTCCGGACTTAGAATTTTTACATGGACACCATGGGAGCTCAATTTCTAAGAAGAGGGGTTTTTAGTCATACATACCTTGTTTAAGCTTTCCTTAATTCTTACAAAATTCCAAGACTCCTAGCACTTCAATATATGGTATAAGAATTACAAATCGAATCAAGAATTAGAGACGAGATTAAGATTCTAGCTCGATTGAGCATATTATCAAACACTAAAGGTGCATTGTGAACTTAGGCCCCTTTTTGAAAGAAATTTCTTCAATGTTATACCCCAATTGTCATCTTTATAAGTCTCATCCTCCCCATACCCCATTATCTCTTGTGCATGCAAGATTACTAGCCCTTATACCCATGCACCCACTTGCTAATTACCTATTTTAATAGAAATTTCGAAATTATTGATGAGAGTACAGTTCTTACCTCTTAGGATGAAGACCTAGTAATTTCAATTGACAATCTTCAAGGATTTGGGGAAATTACTCTCTCTCACTCTAGAACTCCCCCTCTCACTCTATATGTCGTGAAACAACAGGAAAATGGTCTAATGGGGTGTTTTTAATGGGGTGGGGTCGGGTTTTAATAATTAGATAATAGGAGCCCGACTCAAATCTGCGATCGCAAAGCTGACATGCGGCCCGCAGAATGGACCGCAAAATGCTCCCCAAAACCTGAAGACACTGTTTGGGTATGCGACAGAAATACGGTCCGCATACCTGTTCTGCGGTCACATAATGCACCGCAGAACTGCCCCTTACAAAACCCCAAGGGGATTATGCGACGACTATGCGGTCTGCATATCAATTATGCGATCGCATAATTGACCGCATAGTTGACCTCAAATTTGACCAACACACTGTTTCACTCCGCGGTGACTATGCGGTCCGCATACCTGTTATGCGACCGCATTCTGGACCGCAGAATCGTACATTTCTGGAAAACATTGTGTGCGCACGTGATTTTTGCCTCGCGTGAATTACTCCTACAGGATTCTTAAAATTAGGATTTTCTTTTAATTATTTGATTTTAGGAATTAATTGCATAATTTTCGTGTTTGTTTGTATTTTTGTGTGCATTTTTTAATTTATATAATTCACAAAAAATACAAAAATATATATTGCATTTGCATTTAGGTTTTAATTTTACATGTTTTAGATTAATTAGTAATTAGGGTTTTACCAAAAATAGAAAAATCACAAAAAAAATGATTTATTTTTTGCATTGCTTTTGGCTTTGAATTTTGTTAGTTTTCCTTAATTTGGTATTTAATTAATTGTGTTGATTATTAATTAGAGCTTAATATAATTTGGTAGGTTAATTTAGTTTTTTTAAGCAATCCATTAGGCAGGGCCTAGGGCTGGTTTTTTATAAATATAGAAAAATCAAAAAGACATAGTTTGTCCGGAGGTCTAACAAAATGAACGAGATAAAATTGATAACTACATAGAACCTATTACCAATATTGAGTATAATACTCAACATTGGTATCACATAATGAAAACTGTCAAACATACATATGCTATAACTATCAAAACCAGTATTTCTATGAAATTGTAGCACTGCCCCTACGATCATGATGTGTTCTTCTTCTCCTTGATGAAGTAACGATCCTAATGCAGTTGCTGATCAAGTTCCCCATGTTTTCCATAAACCACAAGCACCTGTAAAAAATATCCAGATTTTTCTTTATTGCTTTGCCCCGCTGCTCATTTGCCTTATATTTTCACTCTTTTTGTCAGCTTTTTTCTTGTGTATTGTAGATGTCCTCTCATGCATTCTTTCCTGGTATGTCCTGCTATGATGAAGTGTGGTGATCCCAGCCCATTGTGTTGTGTGATTATCCGCAAATTGCAACCAAAATTGCCCTGTGCATTGCCATTTCCAATTCAACTCACCTGTGTAATATTTGTGCTCTATTTCGCGATGGATTGCTTTGAGTATGACTAGGCTCTTTGTGAAATTGTGAAGCTGCATTTGGCATCTGTTCAATACTGCAGCTACACTGCCCAGAAATCTCGACCAAATTCTGCTGCGTGCATGAAATTGCAGTTGTGCCTGGCCTTGTCATTGCCCCTTCCTATCCAAGTTGCTATACTTATGCTCATCTATGATTCCCCTGCAATGAAATGAGCACACTGTGCTAATACCACCAATTGCAGGTTCCTCACAAGGTGAGGCATAGCCACAATAACGGCTCCTGCAAAAAATAAAACTACGTTAGTGAAAAACTGCCTGCCCATGTGTTCCTCGTCTCTCATTTGAGCATAAAATTTGGCTGCTCTTTGATCTTCGAACTAGCTGTCCTCCTTGTTTCTAGTTTCTACACTCAAATTCTCCAGATGCTTAGAGAACTAGCCTGTCCATGTGCAGTATAGATGTTCTGCACTATCACTTGCCTGACTTCCTGTATCCCTTGTTTTATTTTGCCCACTTCGCTTAAACATTCTGGGCAACACTCTTTTGCACCTCACAATACCTGACCCTACAGATTGTCCAATTCTTTTAAACATTCTGGACCTTTCTGCTGTATCTTGTTTTCTTGAAGCACTCTTTCTGTAGCTCCTCCATGTAAAATGCTCCAAGTTCCTGCTAGAAATATTTGATGCTGCCCATTACTCTTTGACATTCTGGGTAATTCTTTCCTCCATTCAACTGTCTTTTTGGATCCCTTTGTTGCTGTGCTATTGTCCAGCTGTGACTTTAATCCATTGGAATGAATGCATAGCATTAATACCGCCAAATGAATCTCCATCACAGCATAGATCAATAGCACCTCATAGGTACCTGCAAAACAGAAAACATAGTTAGTGAAAAAACTGCTCACCTTGCTCTCCTCTTGCCAAATTTGAGCATGGTAAGTATATGAGATAGCCCCTTCATCCATTTGATCTCTCCCCCACTCACTCCTTAATTTCTTGCAACTTTTACTCTTAGATAAGGGCATTGTAATTTATCAGAATTCACCAATCTTCTCCCTTGAACATCCAGTTCCTCAAAACCATGACAATCCATATGTCCTACATCCAGTGCATAGTTTGCAATGTGGTCTGCAAGCTTGTTGCCTTCTCTCAGAGTGTGTGACACTCTTACATCAACTCTACTCATCATTTCTTTAATCTCCTCAACCAATGTTCCTATTATCCATGGGGGCTTCCATTCTCCTGATATGACATTTTTTAGGAGCATAGAATCTGTATGTAAATCAACCAGGACATACCCTTGCTACATACAGTACATCAAAGCTTCATGAATGGCTTTTGCTTCTGCAACTGTATTTGAAACTTCAGAGATCTCTTTTCCACAGGCATATAACACATCTCCCTGCTCATCTCTTAAGACAAATCCAATTGAACTCCTGCTTGGGTTGCCTCTAGCTGCTCCATCAGTGTTAACTTTGATCCACCCTTTTTCTGGAAATTCCCATAGTACCTTAGTGTATTTAAGATTAGGAGTAAATTGTTCCATCGTCTTGATCATATCTGGCGACCTGTGGGGGACATGTTGTATTCCTGGCTTCCTTACCTTGATGAGTGACTGCAATGTGGTGGATATCTGATAAACCACTCTATTTATAGTGACTGCATCTCCATGTTTGTAACTGTTTCTTCTCTTCCATAACTCCCAGACAATTACAGAAGGTAATGCCTGCAAAATTGGTTTCAGTCTTGGCAATACATCTGCTGTCCAGCAGTTGATGATGGCTTGGTGCAAAGTGAGTCCTTCAGATTCAATGCCTGCATGTCCTAAATAATACTTCCACACCTTGCTTGCTGCATATGAGGTGAAGAACAGGTGCTGTGTGGTCTCTTCATTTGGTTCTGCACAGCACCAACACTTTGAAGCCATTAAATACCCCAGTCTTCTAAAAAAATCATCAAGTGGCAGCTTGTTTCTCCACACTTTCCACATAAAGAATGAAATCTTAAATGGTAATCCCTTCACCCATATCATCCTGAATGCTGACCTAGGTTCTTCCCTTCTTCTCAAGTACTCCCAAGCTGTTTTAACACTAAAGAAGCCTCTGGGTTCTAGCATCCAGCAAGGTGTATCAAGCACTCCTTGTACAGAAGGTGGCTTTATGTTTTCTAAGATGTGTTCTGCATATTCCTCAGGTAGAATTTCAAATAATCTCTCTGCATTCCATTCACCTCCATCTACCATCTCCCATACATTTTGTACAGATTCATCAACGCCAAAATCTTGTGGAACCAGGAAATACAGTGCCCCTAAACCTGTCCAATTATCATACCAAAACAATGAGGAGCCCATTCTTGGATGCCACATGATTTGATGTTCTACTAAATCCCTGCACTCCAACATCTTTCTCCATACATGAGATCCTTCCCTCCATGGAACTACCACAGAATTAAGCTTTTTACAGTACTTTTGGCTCATGAAAGAGCTCCAAAGACTAGGCTTAGTTCTATAGTTCCACCACAGTTTGCAGAATAGGGCTTTTGCTACATCATGGAGAGACCTGAACCCAATCCCCCCTTCCTCCTTTGGCATACATAGTGTATCCATGAAGCCCAATGCCTATTGTTACCTGTAACTGAGCTACTCCAGAAGAATTGAGCAAAAATCTTGTGTAACAGGTTGATCACATAGTTTGGAGGGTTAACTGCTGATAGTAAATGTATGGGCATGCTCTGCAGTACATGGGCAATTAGACAACAGCTTACCTTTCCAAGATTGTAATTTGTCCACAAATTTTGTGATCATAGGCTGATAATATGCCATTTTTCTTCTTGAATAAAAGATAGGATATCCCAAATAAATAATTGGAAAATCCTGCCTCTTAATTCCTGTGACCCTCTCCACTTTATCTGCCACTTCTACATCTGTCAAGTGATGAAGATACACAGCTGACTTTGCCTTGTTTACCAACTGCCCAGAAGCTGATTCATATGCTGCAAGAACCTCCATGATAAGCCTAAGGGATGTTGCATCAGAAGATGAGAATATAATCGTGTCATCTGCATAGGCAAGATGATTGATCTTTGGACTCCATTTAGGTAGACCATATCCACAGAAGTACAGATTAGAATGTAAAGCATTAAGGCCCCTTGACAATGCTTCTGCAGCTAAAATAAACAAAGTAGGAGACAATGGATCCCCTTGCTTTACCCCCCTCGATGATTTAAAAAAACCATATGCTTGTCCATTTATTAACACAGAATACCAGTTGTTAGATACTATACCAAACACCATGCCTATAAACCTCTCTAAAAATCCCATTTTTCTCAACACTTTAGTCAGAAAAAGCCAGGATAACCTGTCATAGGCCTTGGTCATATCTAGCTTCATAATCACATTTGGCCCTGCCTTAGTTCTAAGTCTCATATCTGTGATAATTTCTTGGGTGAGCAGTATGTTTTCTACAATGCTCCTTCCCTTTACAAAGCCTGATTGTTCTTCAGAAATTAGGTTAGGCAGCATCCCCACCAATCTTCCATGAATCACCCTCGATATCACCTTCTTAGAGAAATTACTAAGGCTTATACGTCGCAAATCAGAAAAAGTGCTTACCTCTTTTTTCTTTGGCAGCGGAACTAAATTGGTGTGAGTAATGCACTTAGGCAGATCATGGCCATCGAAAAATGCCCTCACCATATCAAAAATATCTCCTCCTATGATGTCCCAGCATGCTTGATAAAATCTGCTTGTGAAACCATCAGGACCTCCTGCACTATCTCCATTAAGGCCAAAGACTGCTTCTTTTACTTCATCTATAGTTGGTTGTTTGATCAACTCTGAGTTCTGCTCCACATCAACCAATGAGGGAACATGGTTTATGATATCAAAATTAGAGGGAACTACAGTTTCAAAAAAGTGATCCTCAAAGAACTTGATTTCCCCTGCAGCTATGTCCTCATCTTCCTCAATCCAAGCACCTTGGCTATTCTGAATTCTGGAGAGTTGTAGCTTCTTCCTTCTACCTCTGACCTGTGCATGAAAAAACTTAGTGTTCCTATCCACATCCTTAAACCAAGCCACCCCTGCCTTATGCTTCCAGTATTTTTCCTCCAAAGCTAGGAATTTAATCAGCTCTGCTTGGACTCTTTGCAGCCTTTGTCTGTTAAGTCTTGTAGGATTTGCTTCAAATTCAGCTTCATGAACAAGGACAACCTCCTCCAAACTAGCAATCTTCTGGAAGATGTCTCCAAAAGTCTCCCTGCTCCACCCTGATAGTACCTTCTTAAGCTTCTTCAATTTGTGGTTGAATAGAATGTAAGGACTTGCACTGAAATCAGCTTTCCAATTTTGTCTCACCACCTCCTTAAAGGAAGCATGATCCACCCAGAAATTCAAGAATCTAAATGGTTTTTTCACAGGAGGAGACTCTATATCACACTTGATCTGCAATGGACTGTGATCTGAGCCTATTTTGGGCAAGTGCTGAACCTCTATTCTAGGGAATGTCTGCTGAAATTCAGAATTGGCTAAACATCTGTCTAGCCTCTTGAAAATACAATCCTCCTCTGCCCTACCATTCCACCATGTGTATATACTACCCTTAAACCCAAGATCAACCAAATTGCAGGTGTTAATGCAATGTCTAAAATCATCAATTTCAATTAGAGACACTGGGAGTCCACCAAACTTTTCTTCTTCATCCCATATGACATTAAAGTCACCTCCCACTAACCATGGCACTATCATATCACTTGCCATATAATACAATGAATCCCATAATTCAATCCTCTCTATGGCATGACATTTAGCATACACCAATGTAAGTACAATTTCCACATGAGTTTCTGTATGAAAGAGCCTTAGAGTTAGTTGTTGTACCATATTGTACATCACTGTAACCTCATATACCTTATCAATGAAAGCCCAGATCTTGTTTGATACATTAGAGATAGCCTGGGCAAAGCCAATTCTACTTCTGTACCTTTTTAGTGTTCTAGCTTGCTGCTTAGGCTCCATCAGTCCAATGAATTCATAATGATTTTTTCTGTGCATTTTGGTCAACCTTTCAAAGGCTTGCTGTGTATTAACTGACCTGATATTCCAAATTAAAGCATCCATTACTTAATGAGTGATTTGGATAAGGTCCTCTTTGTTTGAACTCCCCCTATAGGAGCAGTTGTTGTGTTTTCTTTTTGCTGCTTTTTTTGCCTTTTGCTGCAGATTTTGCATTGTCTAGAAATATAGGAGATAGGTCCCCTTGCGTAGCAACATTCTTGAAATTTTGGGCTTTTGATTCCTGGTCCATGTCCTGACCTGTTCCTCCCAGTTCATCTACTGCATCCTGCACATCAAGATCTGCAGCAGTTTCCACCATTGTATGATGCTGATTGCTAAGCTGCACAACCTGCTCTTCTCCCTTCTGTACAATCTCCTTCTGTGTTTGATCCAATGAAACAGTATTTTTTGCTGCTATAGGAGTCTGATTGTTCTGCTTTTCTCCCTCACCCACTGCAACTACTTGATCAGCAGAAGGTGGATGTTGGCTTACATCTCCTTCTGTATCTCCTGGATCTACTGCTTCAATCCCTATTCCTTCTGCATCATTTTCTTGTGCATTTGTTTCCTCCTGTCTGCCCTTGATGACTGCTTTTGCATTGACTTCCTTATTATTTTTTGTTGAAGCAATCTCCTCATTGTTAACTGTGACAATGGTTGCCCCATTTACACTTTGTTCTTCTTCCTCTTTGTCTTCATGAATTGGTTCTTCATCTGGTTTTGCCCCAAGTGGTACCTGGTCCTCTTCTGAATCAATCTCCCTTTGGTCTGACCAAAATTTACCCCCACTCCATAGCACTCTATCAGCCACCTTAGGAATATAGGTGTCATTTGTTTGAATTTCTGGATTGTTAGCCAATTCCCTCTCCACCAACGTATCCTGAGTTGGAACATCCTGACATGAAGTGTTGATTCCCACTATATTATTACCTGCATTGGTATTGAAAGTTCTTTGAACCCACTGTGCAGTAGACTCCTTGACTTGTTGTTCATACGCTTTCTTTTCCTTGCTTTTCTGTTCTTCCTGCTCTCTTTGTTTGTTAATCCTTGCTGGATTAGTGCTACCAGCTGGGATTTCTGCATTCAACTTTTGTTTAGCTCCATTTGACTTCTTGTTGTCTCCATTCTTC
This sequence comes from Nicotiana attenuata, assembly GCF_001879085.1. Lineage (NCBI taxonomy): Eukaryota > Viridiplantae > Streptophyta > Magnoliopsida > Solanales > Solanaceae > Nicotiana > Nicotiana attenuata. Next base: position 28,416 of record NW_017675588.1, on the reverse strand, counting down.
CTTTTGTCCTTCCCAGGTGATTTAGGAATAAATTCAGATGCTGCAGGGTTCAATTTCCCATTGTCCTTGTCCCTAGCCATTCCTGTTTGTTCAGCCTCTTCCTCCACCACAACCAATTGCTTGTTCTCATTGTCCAGCAAAGCAAATTTATTAGTTGTCTGCACCTGCTGAGGCACAACAGCAGGTTGCTTTTCCACAGGCACAATTTCTTTCCCAGTTTTACCACCCTCACCTGATTGTTTGACTTTGCCTTGTACTCGTTTGTCCCTCACTTCCTTCCATTGTGCACCAACATTGCCCACAACTCTACCACTTGATAAAATCATCAAAGGAGCAGCATTATTACCTTTATCTTTGTTCCCATCAATCTTGCCACCATTATCCACCTGCTGCTCTTCTCTCTTGTTAGCCATAAGTTCAGGATGTAATCTCCAGCACTCCATCATATCATGCCCTTGTAGTTTACATTCCTTACAGTATTTAGGCAAATAGTCATATTTAATACTCACCCATTCTGTTCTTACATCCCCAGAATCTTTATTAACAATGTCCATACGCACCTTCATAGGAAGATCAGCCAATAAGTCGACTAACACTTTCACACGAGCACAACTAGGTCTAGTCTTGTTCACAGTAGCGATCAAGATACAATGGCTCAACTACTGCAGATGCTAATGAGAACAAGCATTCCTTCAAGAAATAAGTTGGCAACAGATTTGGGAAGGAGATCCAAGCCATCACCTTTGGTGTCTCCTCTCCAGCTTTAAACTTAACATCATATATCAAAGTTCTCAACTGGTATTTCTTCCCCATACTTGTCCTTAATATAATAAACACCTTTCGACGTAAAAATAACAAAATCTTGCCATAATGTACATCTTATCAACACATGCCTATCACACAGATATCCAATAAGACACTCACCCTTAATTCCACATTGGATAGGCACAATACGACGTAATTCATTAAGCTCAGGCCATCCGTAGGAGAATTTACACACCACAACATATTTTAATCCTTCAAGAACATTCATACACTCTACTTCTGCTTCTGTAAAGCACACCGTTGGTTGTCCTTGAAAGACTTTGGCTCGTCGAAGAGCAATTGGTTCAACTAATGCGGCAGAATTTTGCATGGCAGTGTTCGTCAAAGTAGGTTTCACAGCTTTTGCGTAGTTCATGGCTTCGTTTGTGGGATTTGAGGGCTGGGAATTGTTTGTAATTGTTGTAGGAGGTTGGGCAGAGGTGAGGGGAGGCTGACCAGCCGGAAAAGATGGCTGGCCGCCGGCCAGCGTGGCCATGGCAGCGAGTTCGCGTGTTTCTCTCTCTAGTCGCCCAAAAATCGCCAGAGCCTCTCTCTCTAGACTCCAACATTTTCTTTTGTTAATTTAGTTTTTAAGAGTTAATTTAGGTTTTTTATTTTAATTTGAAAAGAAAAAGAAAAGAAATTAAAAGAATTTAGTCTTTTTTATTAAAGATCCAACTTGGGCCAAATCCACCCCAAGCCCAAACCCTTTGCGCCTGAAACCCGTACAAAATACCCCAAATGCCCGGCCCAATCACTCAAAGACCCGGTCCGTCTCCCATTAAGACCCAAACGACCCCGTTTTTGCTACAAGCCATCTGGACCGTCGATCTTCGGAGTATTTAACGGTCCAAACAACCCCCCTACCCCATCCGATCATCTCCTTCACAACCTCTCTTCAGAACCCTAACGACGACGCCCCCAAATTCTCAACCCCACTGGTGGCGGCGCCACCATAAACTAACCTCAAACCAACACCAAATACCCCCCTCAACTCCCTCTTGCCAAATACTTAATCATCTTCCTTCGAATCCCTATGAACCCTTCAAATCTCAGATCAAAGGGTGGAACCCTAGCGCCGCCCTAGCATCCTCTGGTGGCGGCGCCACCCCCAAACACCACCAAAATCACACCCCTGAACCCCCACTACCTCCTCTCCACCAATTTCTACTCCCTTTCTCTCGAATCCTCCTCCAACGGCTCGAATATTGAATCAAAGAACTGAGCTCCATTTCCAAATTCAAAGCCAGTGGACCTTTTGAGGTTTCTAGGCTATAATGGCCTTTGCCTGTGTGTTTACACATGAAAATATGCAGTTAAAGGCTGTTCTTGCCAAGAAGTCGAAGAGGTTTCTTCAAGTTTGTTTGAGCCGCTTTGAGCCACTATAGGTATTTTCCTTTTTCTGTTTCTTTAAATTTTTCTTTACCTTGTTCCTTTCCCTTTCATCTGTTTCTCCTTTTTGGACCCTTTCACGATCCCCAGTTTCAGAACTCTTCTTTACCTTGCATGATTAGTTTTCCTTTCTTTAATTAGGGTTAATAATCTTTTAGTAATTTAATTTCAGTTTATTAGGTGTTAGTCGCATTAATTGAATTTCCAGAGTTGCTTGAATTGTTTTTGTTTTCTTTATTTTGATTTTCGTTTGTTAATTTGATGTTGTTTGGGATTGAGTCTCCTACTTTGAAGTTTCAGGATTGGGCTAGACTCCTAAACGGGTCAGCCCAGGTTCAACTTGGCCCACATTTTGGTCTGAGGTTTAGGGGGTAAAAAAACAAGGCACTTAGGGGTAAATTGGGTAAGTTACTGAGAGAATCTCTCAAGTAACTACCCAAGAAGCTTCCTAGAAGCTGCATAGTACACTTACTTGATCAACAAGTCAGAAAATTAGGGACTAAATAGCAAAAAAGAAAAGCTAAAAAGGACTAAAAATGAAATAACTAAGCCCTTAAGGCTGCCCTAGTAACTTGCCTATAAAGGCATAGTTACTTGCAGCTGAATTGAGATTTTTGAAAGAGCTAAAAATCCAGTAAAAAGAGAGACGGCTGAGAATAAAAGAAAAGCTACTATTTCATTAAATTTTCAGTGATTTTTGATCCCTTTTCAACTTCTGAAACTATTTGAATTCATCTGAGTGAAGAAATGGCTTGAACCTGGCTGTTGAAGTTTTGATTTAAAGCTTTGTTAGGCTGTTTGTTTGGTTCGAATCTGATATCCTGAGCTGCTATCTGTCATTCTGGGTTTGGAGCTGTTTTATTGGTTGTTTTGGTGCTAATTTCTACTGTTGTACCTGCTGATCCTGCTCTGCTTTGTTGAGCCCTTCCTTTTCCTCCTATTTTGCTTTCCCAGGTACTTCTTTAGCTCATGATTGAGGCCTGATTGTTAAGCATGTAAAAGATTGGAAGTTTGTTAAATGAAGACTCCACTTGAAGCTGATTTCCCCTTTTTCTTTACTGTTTATATATTCCATAATTAGACTTCAATTTATAGATGTTAGTTAGGGTCTTTTCCTTTGAATTTGGGTGTGTGAAAGTGACTTGATGTGGTATTTTGCATCTGTATTGATAAGTTAAACAATGGACTCTATTTATTCATCTTCATGTTTGATGTCGTGTGTCATTGTTATTTGGATTCGAATCTGTTTAAGTGTAATAACTCAGTCTGTTTGGACTGATAAGTGGACCATCTGATTAGGAAATAGTTTAGCAAATCTGTTCTTTCATGGTCTAAAATGTAGTGTTTGGAGATTATGTGTTACTGTGCTTTGTAAAAAATTATTGATGGTTTAAATGTCATTCGTTAATTTTACAGTCACTTGATTAAAATTGCTTTGGCATAGTTGTAGGCAGGTTTATGGTAATTTTAATGTTAGATTGTCCACTTGAAAATCCTTAAAGTTGGTTTCTGCTGTTGTATGCATAAAAAAGGGTATGTAATTGAAGTTTGAGGTCCATGCAAATGCTCATTAATCTAGCTTGAATAGTTTTAAATTTGTGGGAACGTGTAACTTGCATTGTTGGGTTTGATGTTGATATACCTCATGATATTTCAATACGGAATGAGCACTTGGAGACTTGAACTTGGGTCTCGTTCTCCTGTTCTCTTTGTTTCTCAAAGTTAAATTAATTCCAACTGTTTAGTATCTATTATTGCCTGAGTTTTAAGTAAATTGGGGCCTGCCTTGTTTCAATAATAGGGCCTGCATCTGGGCTCAAGTCTGAGCCCAATAAATATTGATGCCCTCATTCATTTGGCATTGCATAGCACATTGGCCATTTCAGGCATTAGGGATTCGATGTTGGGCTCACTCCTGGGCCCAAAACTGGACAGTCCTTTTCGAACTTGAATTATTTTCTTTTCCCTTGGGCCGTCTGCATGTTTGGCGATGGGTCAACCCCTTTGCCCAATGGTTTCTCTACTCACATAAATCCTCATGTTAGCTTGAAATAAATTTTTCTTTACTTTGTCTTGTGAGAATTAATCAGACTATTAGATAAATGGGAGGTGAGCTATACTAGATAAAACATAGTCTATGGCCCTCCGAGCTTTTAGTTTGAATATCCTCTTAAAAATGGAATCGAGGTGCACCGCGCCAAATAAAACCTCAAATCTGTGGCCCTCATTTAATTATTTCTTTTAAAATACTTAGAATTTGAGGCGTGCCATTTAACAAATTTCCATGGCCCTCGCAAAGTTAAAAACGCGTAGTTGCTTTAGGCGCGTATGTTAATAATATTACCTTCCTAAACTCAGGTGTGCATTTCATGTGACCCAACTCTAAATCTCATAACGTTGAATAAAATGTGTTTCGGATTGCGGGTGCATTTCATGTGATGCGGTCCAAAGACATATTTTAGACGACGTTAAATCTTCTTTAAAATTAATTAAAAGTGGTTAACAGTTTAAAATGGCATCATAGGTTTGAACATGTATTAAAATCAGATAATAGTCCAATTGTAATAGTTTAAGCGACCGTGCTAGAACCACGGAATCCGGGGGTGCCTAACACCTTCCCTCGGGTAAACAAAATTCCTTATTCAGAATTTCTGGTTCGCAGACTTCAAAAGGGAAGTCGAAATCTTCCTCGATTTGGGAATTAAAATAAACCGGTGACTTGGGACACCAGAAATAAACCTATCCCAAGTGGCGACTCTGAACAAAAAATGAATAAATAATCCCATTTCGAATAATATCACTTAAAGTGAAAAAACTCCCTTATATACTATCCTTCGGGGTGGTGTGTAAAAAAGGAGGTGTGACACATTGTTCCTTGACTTTTTAATGCATAGATCAGTCCAAAGGGTCCGAACCGCGGCCAGCTTTCGAGTTTTGAGACAACTTTTTCACGGGGCTTTACAGATAAGACTCGTATACTTATTTACCAAGTCCAACTGATGCCCACCATGTTAATAGCACATAAAATATTATAATTAGCCTACGTGGCACCACGAAATCCTAAATTACTAAGCGAAATTTTCTGGGGCTTTACAGTAAGAATGCCTTTTCCTCGATTTTCCGACTTCGAATGGCCCAAATCTACCAAAATCAATTACATACCATAAATATAACTATAAGAAACTATCTAATCAATGAAATCAAGACTTTAGCATGAAATTAAAAATTCGCCCCAAAAAGTCGACCCGGGCCCACGTCTCGGAATCGGATAAAATTCACAAAATACGAACACCCATTCCACCACGAGTTCACTCATACCAAAATTACTCAAATCCGATACCAAAATCTCAATCAAAACCCAAAATTTTGATTGAAGAACTTTCTCACTTTTCCCTTAAATTTCTCAACCCAAAACCTTAATTAAAAGATGAAATTAATGATAGATTAGTGGGATATAACCAAAAACGAGTCAAGAATCATTATCCAATCGATGCCTCTGAAAATCCCTCAAAGTCTCGCCTAAATTCGAGCTCTCTATCTCAAGTTATGATGAAAATGGCAAGCCCTCGATTTTGAAATATTTATATCTGCTCAGTGATTCCTTCTTCGCGAACGCGACCTCACTCTCACGTTCTAGAACAATTAAGCTACTGACCAAAAATCCTCTTACGCGAAAGCAAGGGGCCTCTCGTGAACGTGGAGCTTTACTTGCCAAACCTCTCCCGAACGCGGGACCCTCATCGTGAACGCGTAGGCTAAATGCCTTATGACCCCACGGACCAACTTCTCTATGCGAACGCGAGGTCCCTATTGCGAACGCGTAGACCTAATACCTCATAGCTTCGCGAACGCGAGACCTACATCGCAAACTCAAAGAACAAAACTCCACTAGCCTCCAGCAACCTTACGCGAACGCGATGAAGAAAGCCAGCAACTGAAACACCAGATTTTCTGCAATTTCAACAAGTCCAATTCTAGTCCATTAACCACCCGGAATCCACCCGAGGCCCCCGTGACCTCAAACAAACATACCAATAAGTATTAAAATATCATACGAACATATTCGAGCCTTCAAATCACATTAAACAACGCTAAAAACATGAATCACACTCCAATTCAAGCTTAATGAACTTTGAAACTTCAAACTTCTACAACCGATGCTGAAACCTATCAAAACACGTCCGATTGATCCCAATTTTTGCACACGAGTCACATTTGACATTACAGACCTACTCCAACCTTCAGAATTGGAATCCAACCCTGATATAAAAATGTCCACTCCCGGTCAAACTTCCCAAAAATTCAACTTTTGCCATTTCAAGCCTAATTCAGCTATGGACCTCCAAATCACAATCCGGACACTCTCCTAGGTCCAAAATCACCCAACGGAGTTAGCGAAACTGACAAAACTCCGTTCCGGAGTTGTCTTCACACAGTTTGAACTACGGTTAAATTCTCAAAACTTAAGCTTCCATTCTAGGGACTAAGTGTCCCAATTTCACTCCGAAACTAAAAACAAAACCTCCCGGCAAGTCACATAAGCATAAATAATATAGAGGAGCAGTAAATAGGGGATTGGGGCTAATACTCTCAAAACGACCGGCCAGGTCGTTACAAAAAGATATGTCCAAATGCGACCCACTTGGTAGCCCAAACCCAACTCAACAAATTTTAAAATTAGTAAATGTCTTCTTGGAGCTCTAAACTGATGAAGGCCAATATTACGAACTCCACTCTGCAAATTTTCCTTCTCTGAGTGCTAATGTTTGAAAACGAGCTTCGTTGTTCCGGCAAATCTGTCTTCTGTCTGGCGAACTGCCTACTCTGCAACGAATCTGCCTTTTCTCCAGCGAATCTAACTTCTCTATGGAGAATTTGACTTATTTCCAGGGAATCTACCTTCTTTTCGGCGAACTTCTCTTTGCTAGGGTTTTTTCTGGATCTCGAAGTTTTTCTTTTTCTGATAAGCTCAATATTCTTGGTCAAATGTATATTCTCAATAATCACACACTTTTTGATATACCCTTTTTTTGTTTTTGCATTTTGTATATAGACCCACTAGTGTGATTATACTGGGATGTTGTTGTTGTTGTATGTAGAATTTCATCTTATATTGGCTATGAACCTTTTGGGTCTGCTCCATTTTGGTTGCCTAGTTGATAACTTAGCTGTCCGGTCCTTACTTTCTTCATTTTAAACTCACTTAGATGTACTAATTAATCATTTTAAGCTCTTTCTAGTGGTCAAAATTAAAACTTTATTTATTAGAAATTATTCTACAATTAGCCTTAGAATTAAGAATAAGTATCAATTGTGATAGTATTGGACTTGTATCATTGTATTCTATCTTAGAAGTATTAATCAATTTTGACATAATTTTTTCTAATTTGTTGCGATCTTGAATATCGTTTTTAATGTATTGTAGGATTTTCATTGTGGGTAAGAATATGCCGATAGAGCATGATGATTAGAGTCTAAATGCAATAAGTATTTCAAGTTCATTAAAACGATGTAGAACTACTTTTATAGTGTGGAATATTTATGAGGAGTTACCATTGGAAAGTGATCTTGATAATAGACTTAGGATTGAATGTAAGACATGTGGGATAATATTTTTGCGGACTCAAAAACTGAAACGACAAATCTATCTAAGCACAATATTAGAGTATCAAACCAAGGTATGTCAATAGAACATAAAAAATATCCTGAAGTTGTAGACAAGGCTATAGTTAGACATAACCTCCCATTTAGTTATGTAGAACATGAAGGGCTTAGAGAAGTGCATGCCTTCTTGAATTCTACGGTTAAAAGCATTTCAAGAAATATTGCAAAAGTTGATGTACTTAAATTATTTTATATAAAAAAGATATGATTAAAGTGAGCTTGAAGATATTCCGAATAAATTCATTTTGATATCTAATTTATGGTCATCAATCACACCAAAGGGGTATATTTGTATTACTACACACTACGTAGATTTGGATTGAATTTTACAAAAGAGGGTTTTAGTCTTTCGCCATATGCCTCCTCCTCATAGTGGTGCTATTTTGGGTCCAAAGTTGATTAATCCATTGAAAGAATGGGGAATCGAAAAGAAAATATGTAATGAACCGATCGGTCGTTTGAGCTCAAGCATGTCGTTCGGCACTTTGAGATTTTGAGTATCTTCACTATATGTATTATGACTTGCACGTGCAGTTGGTTTCGATTTTCGAGAAGTTTGGAGTTTATTTGGAAGAATAATTCTAAATTCAGAAGCTTTAAGTTGGAAGAGTTGACCAAGGCTTGATTTTTTTTAGTAAACAGCTTAAGAATCAAGATTTGAAGGTTCCTACAGATTCGTAAGGTGATTCACACTTGGGTGTATGTTCGTGTTGAGTATCGGATGGCCCGAAAGTGATTCAGCGCTTATTGTCAAATATTTGCATTTTAAAGGTCTTGGAATTTGCTAAGTTTGACCTGGAGTGGACTTTCATATTATCAGATTCCGGACGGTTTTCCAGGACCTTGGATAGGTTCATTTAATTTATTGGAACTTATGTGTGAAGTTTGATCGTGATCTTGAATGTCTAAGTGTGATACGCATGCGTCCGACGAAATTTGAAGGTTTGAAAGTTAAGAGAAGGATTTTAATCGTCGATTCTCAGTCTTGATGTTATTCATAGTGTTTTGAGCGCTTGTATGATTGGACGGGGTCTCGAGGGCCTCGGGTGTGTTCCGGGATGGTTTCGGACCAATCCCCTTTTATTTGAAGTTGATGGTTTCTGGTGTTAGTGGTATGTATCGTGATCGCAGAGAAAGACTCGTGATCGAGGATCGCTGTTTGGAGCTTGGGAGAATTTGTTCTTCACGATCGCGGAAGGGGGTTCAAGATTTTAGTATGTGATCTGGTTGTGATTTGGGTTCACGTAGTGAAGGTCGCAAATGCGATGTGTTAGTGAGGCTAGCCTGGGGTGGAAGTTGCTCAACGCGATCGCATAAGGCATGTTGCGATCGCAAAAGGTGGATTGCTGAGGCTGGAAGGTTTGGCCTTCGTATTCGCGGAGCTAGGCTCGCATTCGCGTAGGCTTGGAAGGCTATGTGCCGCGATCGCGAGAGGACCTCGCGTTCGCGAAGAAGGATTTCTGGGCGAGGTTGATTTAGCATTCGTGATCGCAAGTGAGCTTCCATAATTGTGAAGAGGGGCGATTGGGCAGTGTATAAGATTGCAAATGGGGACTTAACTCATTTTTATCGTATTTCTCTCAAATCAGCCGATCTTGGGCGATTTTGGAGAGGCATTTCTTCATCTATCACAAGGTAAGTGATTCCTATTTATTATGAGCTAAATACATTAATTATATATGAATTTAAACATGGAAATTGGTAGAAATTGGGGAATTTTGGAAGAAAATCTAGAAATGATATTTTTGAGTTTCGTCCACGAAATTGGACATGAAATTCGGAATAAGATATATATTTTTTTGGGTTCATGGTGATGTGGGTAATATCTATCTTAAAAAAATTTAGAATCCTGGCACTTGGACCTGGGAGGTTGACTTTGTTGACTTTTTGTGTGGAGTTAGAATTTGTTTCTAACTGTTAAATTACGAGTCTTTGAGTATGTTTCAATTGGCTTGCATGTTTTTTGACTAGTTTCGGATCATTTGGCATTGGTTTGAGGTGTTAGAGAGGCATTGAAGTCGGTTATCGGATTTCAGAGCTAAATAAATCTCATGTATAACCTTGTAAGAGGGAATTTACCCCATAGGGGCCATATTTGTTACGTGCTACATGTTATGGGAGCTACCCACGTATGGGGTGACGAGTATCCGTGCATATGCTAGATTCTTTATTATGTCCAGGGAGACTTAGACTCACACCATATTTTAATTGTACTACTTGAGTTATTCTTGCATGTTTAAATACTTTAATTTATTTTTAGCCTGAGACTAGACTCGTGTGTAGTTTGCCTCGGCAGGATTATGAGTACTATTATGGGATCAGGTTGTTTGCCTTGTCAGTTCTATGAAACACTCTTATGAGATCGGGTTATTCGCCTCGGTAGACTCGTGCATTATATTCGATTGGGAGTCAGCATATATATGAGTCTTCCTGACTTAAGATTTTATCTATTAGTGGTCATATATAAATAAATACACACACGCGCACACACACACGCGCGCACACACACACACACACACACACACACACACACACATATATATATATATATATATATATATATATATATATATATATATATATATATATGTAGTTGTTGATTTTCCTTGCTACGCTTCATACTTTTCTACTTTTATTGTGCTCTGATTATTGGACCGCTAGTAAGTGTCGACGTCGACCCCTCGTCACTGCTTCTTCGAGGTTAGGCTAGATACTTATTGAGTACGCGTTGATTTACGTACTCATACTACACTTCTGCACTAATTTTGTAGGTACTGAGACAGGTACATTTGGTGGTCAAACAGGCGCGTAGGCGCAACTGCCAAGGAGATTTTGTGGCGAGCTATATTTCTTGTTACGATCTGCAGCATTTGGAGTCTTCTTCCTATTCATTTATTGCATTCTGTCTATTTTCTATTCTAGACAGTTGTTGTAGTAGTATTGTATACTCTAGTAGATTCTCACGCACTTGTGACACCGGGTTTTGGGGATCTAGACTCTTGTTCTTGGTTGTATTTTGTTATAATATCTGAATTTATATTTTGACCATGTTTAAACATTTAAAATAATATCAGTATTTTACCATGAAAATGAACGATCCTGGTTATTTATTTTATTATTTGTTTTGATGCATTTTGAATTAATTATCAACGTGTTGATTTAATTATTGGCTTGCCTAACGACAGTATTGGGCGCCATCACGGCCTATGGTGGGAATTAGGCTGTGACAGCCTGGTATCGGAGCACTAGGTTCACTTAGGTCTCACGAATCATGAGCAAGTCTAGTAGAGTCTTGCAGATCGGTAATAGACGTATGTACTTATCTTCAACGGTCTATAGGACCGTTAGGAGAACCTCCCTTTCTTGATTCCTTATTGTGCAACTTGATTTCGGTTTTAAGCTTATGTCTGCAGTTCCTTCCTACTCATCCATACACGATGTCAGGCATTCGATATTAGTTGGGCACTGACGAGTTGTGGTGATACTACAGATGTGGTGCAGGATGTTTTTTCCCTACGTTAGGAGGGTGGACTACTATTGTTGCCTAGTGGAAGGATGTTCAGTCATTTTAGTCCAGTGTTGGTATTGACCACGGGTACAAGGCTATACACGGTGTACTGTGATGCTTCTCGCATTGGTTAGTTGCGCGGAGTTTGTGCAAATGGTAGGTATTTACTTATGTGTCGCGATAGTTAATGCTTGGGGAGGAGGATTATTCGGTTCATGATTGGGAGATTGTTGTTTATTCCAGCACGTGAGAGTCATTTGGGCTATAGATGTTCAGGCTTTGGCTGACGGAGTTGCAAGATTGGGTATTTCTGAATTTGGTGGGGTTATTTCTTGTGTCATTGTGCATTCGTCCTTGTTTGAGCATGTTAAGGCTCGTCAATATGATGGTCTTCATTTTTGTCTTTGGGGGCACGGTGTTGCAAAGTGGTACCTAAGAAACGGTTAGTGAAGATGATGGTGTGTTGTGACTTCAGGGTCAAAATCGTGTTTCCGTATTGATGGCTCAAGTGGGATGATCCTTGAGGAGGCTTAGAGTTGATGGAATTCTATTTGTTCGGATGCTAAGGAAATGGATGGTGATTTAAGGCAGTATTATTGGTGGACAAATGACTAAATATGTGTATTTCATTTGGGATTCGCTTATATACTTAGGAAGCACAAATGTGAAGAAAAGAGTTGTTTGGATTGCAGAGGGAATGTGAATTCTTGAGTGCCATTTTAGGGTGCAATATAATCTCAAGCTTTGCATGTTGGACCTTCGGTTGATGTCAATGGAATGAACGGATTCTTAAATCTAGCGAACGAATGGGTACTTAGGGGGTTAACTGATTCCCTAGTGGCTATAACCATGGAAATGGTGTGGGAAGATGTCGATATGAGGTAACACATGTGGGCTATCTCATGTGAGAAGGCTAGGGGCTGTATGATTTCTGATGAATTTCCTTCAAAGATTTTTACCTTCTAACCAATGGGATGCATTACTACAATGTGCATCTGGATCGCTTGAGGAAGATAGCCCGACTGTCATGAAGTCGAGTGTACAGTTGTGGCGGATAACTTGGGATATGTTATACTTAGTCCAATTTGAGCTAATGATAATTTGGCTGAGTAACGGTGTGAGATTAGGGTAGCAAGGAGGAGAAGTCATTCTGAGTTTGTGGGTTATGTAAATATGGCTCAAAGCCAAGTGGGGGAGCCTACCACCGATGTTTGGGTCACATGGCCTTATGTGGTTGTAGTTTCTGGATTTCAGTACATTGGTGGATTAGTTATGACTTGAGGAGGGGGACGTCAAGGGTAACTCGAGCAAGGAATTTGATGGACTTATGTTACATTTTGCCTTATTGATTGGTGGAGGTTTTAGGATGACCTAGATTTGATGTTCCTTTTTGGATGTGATGTGCAAGGGAAAGGATTCATTCGGTGTTTCTTTGGAGTATTCATGTGGTAATGGGGCACTAGTCATTCGACTGGTTTCCTACTAATTCGGGTCTAGGTCAGAGTGGGCGACTCTCAAGAATGGCTCTAGTGGGTTCAAGATTTAAGGTGTGGTGCCTAAGGATTTTCGAGTTCATTGTATGGCTAAGGATTTAGCTGTGCTGCAGATTTGTGAAAAGGACTTGAAGCACTTCTATATCATTATTGGGTTTGCAACATAGTGTTAGAGATATGGAAGAACACAATTTCGGATTTGCAGAAAGCCTCTTCGAAACGGGTGTATCAGTTAGAGGTGCTATTGAGTGCATGAGAGGGTGTAAAATGGCTTATAGATATCGAGACGACGTGGTATTGTAAGTCGGGGTCACTCAGGATGAGTCTTGACTGGGATCCATTGTGTGCTGGGAAGAGAAGTGTTATTTTGAAAGCAAGTCAAGAGGAAATCTAAAGAAGTAGGGTCAGTTCAGTATTGGCTTGGATCGGCATGGTAAAGGAAATGATCAGTTCCTTCGGTATGATAAGTCTATATAGGTTTCGTGGCTATATTTGTGGGTTTGGCAGTCTACGTGACTCGATGGATTTAGAGGGATTCAGTCCTGATGGCTTGGTTATGTGTAGATGGGTCCTGAAGATTTTATGACAGTTTCGACCATGACTTGAGGTTTGTGTCTTCTGCGGTTATAGGTAGTTGGTTGTGTATTGGATTTTTCTCCTGAAATGAGTTCAATGAAAGGTTTCTAGCTGATGAAGTGTTTATTCTACTGGTGATTCAGGATTTATGATGAAATCCTTGTACTCTCGCATAACAGCATGATAGGTACAGTGAGCAGTGTGGAACTGAGATTGAAGGTTCAAGGTTGTGTTTCAGTTTGGACAGGAATGTCATGAGTTCGAGGCAACGGGAGAGATTTCAGATAATTCGAGTATACTAGCACTATAGAAATAGCATGGGTGGTAGCCATTGATGTTTAGATTTTGTTACTTGGTGCGGAAGTTGTGGAAGTATCTCCCATGGATAATTGTGTAGGTGAAATGGAAGTTTGTTCAGGATTTTGACTGGAGAGTTTATTTCGGAGAGGCGGACTATTCCTCTTGTTGCAGACTGTGGAAGTTTGTTTAGGATTTGATAGTTGATTATATGCGTAATGGATAGGGTCATTGTGGATCTTTCGAAGGTTACTGGCCTATTTTGAGATGATCAAGATCGGTTTAGAGGTCTATTAGTAGACCTAAGGTGATAGTATATTCTACACCAGATCGGATCTATTTTTTCAGCACAATTGTCTATGGATAAGTCTTCAGGCGTGGTGGATGTTATTCCTCTCATTATTTATTTCCTGTATTACTCTTTTATACTAGGTGGGCTGTGAGGCAACTTGATTATTCAACGCATGTCGTGGTCCTGTCTAGACTTGTGGTGTTATATGAGCAAGATGGCTCTCGAGATGCTGGTTTGTTTATTGCACTTTAGTCGTGCTTGGCCTCTTTCGTAGCGCATTATGCTATCCGTCTCCCCAGGGTTATGCTTATGCACTTGGCGTGCTTGTTGTTGATGTATGTATGTCTAGTGAGTGTGAGTATTTTTGGATCGATGGGTAATCACATGTAGAGTATTATAAGTGGATCGGGTGGCACGCCACCACGGGTATGATGTTTGGATCAGGTTGCACATCGCAATGGTACTTTGTGTAGATCGAATTGAGCGCCACAATGGTAAGATGATAGGTACGATTCCTTATACTTGTTTTATGTGTTTTGCTTCTCCTATGTGGGGTATATTCATAGCATTTTGTTTGGTTATTATATCTGCTACGCGTTCTGGATAGTTCTGCTACTTGCGTTTCCTTTCCTTATTGGTCATATTCGAGTTATGGCTTGTTGGCACATTGATAGCGTCGTATGAGATTTTAGATGGTATTGATGAGACTTGTCGGCCAAGCAGCTTGTACTGGATGAGATGAGGTTATTGAACTTGGGATGAGTGCAATCATATTGTATAATGTATGTTTGGAGGGAGAATGTCGCTAATCAGTTCAGAATGTGACAATGGTTCTTGTCGAGCGGAAGAGCTCCATGATTTGTTGGTTTAAGGGGTGGTTATGAGTTTCTACACATCTCTTTCATCATTGCAGTATTGCAAGGTTTGGAGCATGATTTTTTTATGTGTTACGAGGTGTATTACCGGTATTTGATAGAGAAATTGCAGCTATTGTGGTTGGAAAATATTACTATGGCATATGAACTATGTAGTAAATTGTGGGGTTACAACTTGGGTGTATGATTATGCTTCGGTACAACTTGTTGAGATTGATACAGTGCATGCATCCAAGAATCGGACCATACATGAAATTCCAACTGTTGAAATTTGGTTCTAAGGCTTGTGGGCCAAGGTAGTAGGAAGGATTTTCAAATGGGGTTGAGCTTATGTGCTCATATGGATTGAGGTGGCATGGGTATGTGCACGAGGAGTTATACAGTAATTCGGCAGCTCGTGGACGACTTTTGGCACGTTTGAGAAAGAACATATGTTTAAGTGGGGGAGAATGTAACGACCCGACCGGTCATTTTGAGCTCTAGCATGTCGTTTGGTAGTTTGAGACCTTGAGTAGCTTCAGCATATGTATTATGACCTGCACATGCGAATTGTTTCGATTTTCGAGAAGTTCGGAGTTGATTTTGAAGAATAATTCTCAATTCGGAAGCTTTAAGTTGGAAGAGTCGAACAAGGTTTGATATTAGAGTAAATGGCCTAGGAATTGAGTTTTGAAGTTTTCTACAGGTTTGTAAGGTGATTTTGGACTTGGGCGTATGTTCGGGTTGGGTATCGGATGGTCCGGGAGCGATTCTGTACTTATTGGCGGAAGTTTGCATTTTAATGGTCTTGGAATTTCCTAAGTTTGACTTGGAGTGGACTTTGGTGTTATCAGACTCCAGGCGGTGTTCCAGGGACCTAGGATAGGTTCATTTAGTTGATTGGAACTTGTGTGTAAAGTTTGGTCATGATCCGGAATGTCTAAGTGTGATTTAGACGCATTCGGCGAAGTTTGAAGGTTTGAATGTTATTCGTGGTTTTATCGTCAATTCTTGGTTTTGATGTTATCCGTGGTGTTTCGAGCCCAAGGATAAGTTTGGATAAGTTATTGGGACTGGCTTGTATGATTGAACGGGGTCACGAGGGCCTCGGGTGTGTTTCGGACCAATGCCCTTTGATTTGAAGTTGTTGGTTTCTGGAGTCAGTGGTATGCATCGCGATCGCAGGGAAGGACTAGCGATCACGGAGTGCTATTTGGAACTTGGTAGAATTTGTTCTTCGCGATCTTGAAAGGGGGTTCGCGATAGCGGTATGTGATATGGTTATGCTTCGCATGCATGTGGTGAGGGTCAAGAACGCGATGTGTTAGTAGGGCTGGTCTAGGTTGGAAGTTTCTCAACGCGATTGTGTAAGGTGTGTCGCGATCGCAGAAGGCGGATTGTTGAGGCTAGAAGATTTGGCCTTTGTGTTTACAGAGTTGGGCTCGCGTTCGCGTAGGCTTGGCAAACTGTGTGTCGCAATGGCGAGAGGACCTTCACGAAGAAGGATTTCTGGGCGAGGTTAGTTTGGCCTTCGCGATCGCGAGGGAGCTTCCGCGATCGCGAAGAGGGGCAACTAGGCAGTGTATAAGATTGCAAAGCCCCAATTAGCTTATTTTATCTCATTTCTCGTGGCAGCCGGTCTTGGGGCAATTTTGGAGAGGCATTTGCTTCATCTATCACAAGGTAAGGGATTCCTATTCATTGTGAGCTAAATACATGGATTATATATGGATTTAAACATGAAAATTGTCAAAATTGGGGAATTTTGGAATAAAACCTAGACATGGTATTTTTGAGTTTTGATCACGAAATAGGACATGAAATTTGGAATAAGTTACACATATGGGTTCGTGGTTCTATGGGTAATATTTATCTTCAAAATTTTTTGGAATCCGGGCGCTTGGGCCTAGGGTTTGACTTTTCGTATGGAGTTGGGAATTGTTTCTAATTGTTAAATTATGAGTCTCTGAGAATATTTTGATTGGTTTGCACATTTTTTGACTAGTTTCGGATCTTTTGGCACTGGTTTGAGGTGTTAGAGAGACGTTGGATCCATTTATCAGATTCTGGAGCGAGCTAAGTCTTCTGTCTAACATTGTAAAAGGGAATTTACCCTGTAGGTGCCATATTTCTTACGTTCTATGTGTTATGGGAGCTACGCACGTATGAGGTAACAAGTATCCGTGTGTATGCTAGATTCCTAGTTATGTTCAGGTAGACTTAGACTCACACCATGTTTTAATGGTCTATTTGAGTTATTCTTGCCTGTTTAAATGCTTTAATTTATATTTTAGCTTGAGACTAGACTTGTGTGGAGCACCGATCTTTGCTATTTTAGATACTTGACGCACTACTTGATTAGTCGCAGAAATTATACTTCCTTTTTATGAATTTCTCTCGCGTTGTACGTATTCGTCCGAAGTTTCTTGAATTTCATAACTCACACATATATTTGTGAGTTGGGCCAGTGACCCGTCAAAGTTTCACTATTCTTATGGGATCGGGTTGAACGCCTCATCAATACCATTATGTGATCGGGTTGTTCGTGTAACGATCTGACTGGTCGTTTTGAGCTTTAGCATTCCGTTTGGTGGTTTAAGGTATTGAAAATCTTCATATAATGTATTATGACTTTGCGTGTATGGTTGGTTTGATTTTCGGGCGATTCGGGATTGATTTGGATAAATTATCCTTGTTTTATAAGCTTATGTGGTAAGAGTTGACCGGAGTTTGATTTTTTTGTAGACGACTCCGGAATGGTATTTTGATGATTCCAATAGCTTTGTATGGTGATTTTGGACTTAGGCGTATGTCCGGATACGGATTTGGAGGTCCGTAGGTTGATTTGATGATTTTGGCGAAAGTTGGAAAGTTGAACGTTTGGAAGGTTGAGAGGTTTGACCGGGAGTTGAATTTGTTGATATCGGATTCGGATTGTGGTTTCGGGAATTGGTATAGTTCCTTTATGTCATTTTGGACTTGCATGCAAAATTTGAGGTCATTCGGAGTTGATTTGATATGGTTCGGCATAAGTTGTAGAAGTTGAAAGTTCATTAGGCTTGAACTGAGGTGTGATTCGTAGTTTTGATGTTGTTTAGTGTAATTTGAGGTCTCGAGTAGGTCCGCTTTATGTTTTAGAATTGGTTGGTGTGTTTGGACAGGGTCCCGGGGGCCTCGGGTGTGTTTCGGATAGATTTCGGACCATTCCTCATGTCTTGGACTGCTATTTTGCTGGTGTCTGATGTTGTTCATCACGGCGCGGTCCGTGTCTTGAGCTTCGCTAAGGTAATTTGGAGGCAGGCACGATTATTCTTCGCGTTCGCGGAGCTTGGGAAGTCAGTTCTTCGCGTTCGCGAGTAGAGCTCCGCGTTCGCATAGTAGGGAAGACCGGCTGGGCACCAGGCTTTTTGGCATTCGCGTCCGTGAGATCAAGGCTGCATTTGGGTAAGCACAGTGGGGCTAGGCATCACATTCGCGTCTGGTCTTTCGCGTTCGCGTAGTGTGATTTTTGGAAGCTTATGATTTGTGCTTCGCGATTACTAAGCATGTTCGGCGATAGCAAAGAGGAACCCCTGGGCAGACTATATAGTACTCTATTTCAAGGGCTTTTGTTCTTTTATCACTTATTGAGTTACAAAGCTCTGTTTTGGGCGATTTTGGAGGAAATTTTCGTGATTTGGATCGAGGTAAGTGGTTTTGACTCGGATTTGTCCATTATTCATAATTCCATCTTTATTTTTAGCATTTAATTAGTGATTTGAGTTGGAGAAACTGGGGATTTTTGTAGAAACTTTTCTAAAATATAAAATGGTGATTTGAATGCCGATTTGAGGTCGGAATTGGATGATTATGGTATGATTGGACTAGTATCTGAATAGGTGTTCGGATTTTGTGAGTTTTTTTGGCTCCGAGGTGCGGGCCCGGGGTTGACTTTTTAGGTTAACTTTTAGTTTTTATTAAAGATCGAAGCTTTATTATCCATAATTATTTCCTATGGCTTTTGTTGGCCCAAGTTCAGATGAAGTTTTGAAGATTGACAAAATGAACTCAGTCATGGACCAGGTCCATCATGTGAGACACAATGTTAATATACTTATACATGTGAAAGGCATGTGGAGAAGATAAGTATCAAGGATCAGCAACAATATCTTCTGAGTTGATCGAAAAGGTTGCATAGGATAAGGAGATGAAGTCTCCTTGTGTGAAGAGAACTAAATCCGGATCAAGAATAAGGATTGGAGTTTGAATTGTTCTAGGACTCGAATTTGATAAAGGATCAGCAATTGAGTCTCAATCAAACTCTGATTACTGACTCTATAAATAATAATGATTGTTCTCTTTTACAGGGAAGCATATACGCAGAAGTTAAACTAAATTGAGAGCAAAAGAGCTAGGCGATTTTGCAAGCAATTTATGTGTGATTCAAGTGTGCATTCTTGAAGCTACATGAACCAGAGTGAAGAACCAATTCCATTGTGTCTTTCTTTATTTCTAGTTCAATTGTAGTAGGTGTTTTCATATTGTACCTTTCCAGCTTTCATAAAAGAAATTGTATTAGGTACTTTGAGTATTCATGTTAGAGTTAACTTGAAAGTGTCGTAGCAGTTGAGGCTGTGTGCCACACTGGGATTAGAGTTTAATCTTTAGGTTTACAAGAGTTTTGTAAATGCAGTTTTGGCTCAGTGATTTTAGTGGAAGGTTGGGAAAATCCTACTGAGTAGTAGGTCGTGGTTTTTTCACCTTTTGAGCCAGGTGTTTTCCACGTAAAAATCTCTGTGTTCTTTATTTTATGCACTCTTAATTCCGCAAACAGTAATAGTTAGTATACCTAGAAGAACCAGGTTCTTCTAGAGCGAAAATTAGGTACCACACAAATCACCCCCCCTCTTGTGTGGTATTGACGTGTAGAACATCAATTGGTATCAGAGCAGGTTATCCTTGAAGAGGCTAACACCTTAGGAGAAGATCAACAATGAGTGCACCACCTGGGAACTGGGAAGGGCAATCCACTGCCAGGCCTCCACTTTTCAATGGTCAGTACTATTCTTGGTGGAAGAACAGAATGAGAGATCACATTATAGGGGAAGATTATGAACTTTGGGACATAGTCACTGATGGTCCCCTAGCAACCACAAAGAAGAATGCTGAAGGAATTGATGTGCCAAAGACAAGGGCTGATTGCACTGCTGAGGACCTGAGGAAGTGGGAGAAAAATGCTAAGGCCAAGAAGTGGCTTGTATGTGGTCTAGGACCAGACGAGTACAGTAGGATCCAAAGCTATACAACTGCTAAGGAAATATGGGACACTCTGCAAGTGGCTCATGAAGGAACACCTCAAGTGAAAAGATCAAGAGGAACACTTCTATATTCTCAATATGAGAATTTTACTATGAAGGAAGGAGAAACTATCCAGGAGATGTATACTAGATTCACCACTTTGACAAATGAACTTGAATCTCTTGGAAGGATTATCCTTGAAGAAGACAAGGTTGAGAAGATTCTGACAAGAGTTCTGCCAGTCACATGGGAAAGCAAAATCACTGCCATTCAGGAATCCAAGAACATTGCTACCCTCAGACTGGATGAACTAATTGGAAATTTAACTGCCTATGAAATGAGGAGACAAACCATGAAGATGGATACTCCCAAAAAGGAGAGAAGTTTAGCTCTCAGAATTGCTGAAGGTGCAGATTTGGAAGATGATGAAGTGGCTATGATCACTAGGGATTTCAAGAAGTACCTGATGAGAGGAAAGGGTTCTTCAAGAGGTACAAACTTCAACAAAACAAGAGCTCCGGAGAAACAGACCAATGAGGGATGCTACAAGTGTGGTAAGACTGACCACATGATCAAAAACTGCCCTCAATGGGAAATTGAGTGGAAGAAAGAAAGAGCTGAACGAAGGAACAGGAAGAAGGAACAGGTTCAACCAAAAAGAAACAAAGGTTCAACCAAGGCTATGGTTGCTTCTTGGGGAGAAACCTCAGATGAAGACTCAGAAGATGAAGCTGAGGAGGAGCAAGCACTAATGGCCATCGGAGAATCAGATGATGAACAAGAGGTAAGTATTCTTCATCTTAAAGACAAGATTAAATTCTTGTCTAAAGAAAGGCTGAGCTATTAATAGACTTCATTGATGAGTCTGAGATAATTAATAATGAGAAGGAAGTTCTGTCTAGGGAATGTGTGATTCTAAAAGCAAAATGTAAAAGTCTAGAGTCTAGGGCAAATGAGAGTGATAACAAAAATGCTGAGTTGAAGAACCAGGTTCTTGAACTTGACAACAGTGTCCTAGAACTTAGGTCTGAAAACTTAAAACTGAAATTAGGAACAGGAAAGAAGAAAGCTGATCACACATATCTCACTCTAGAAGAAAATTTGGGAAAAATGAAAGATGAATTATACAAGAAAGATGAATTCATTAAAGTCTTAAAGAAGATCTAGGAAAGGTAAAACATGAACTAGACAGAACTTGCAAGTGGAACAAGGCTTCTGATGCTCTCTCCTGGCTGCAAGAGCATCATAGCAGTAACATAAGAGGACTTGGCTATGGGACTCAAGCTCCAAAATGGGATCCAAAAAGCAAGTACCTCACTCTTCCTGAAAATAAAATCTGCACACACTGTGATAAGACTGGCCATTACAAATATGAATGTAATGCAAAAGAAAAGGCCAGTCAAAGGAACAAATTTTTTGTTAAAGAAAAGAATAAGTTTTCTGGATGGGCAAGAAGGAATTTAATTCATCCTTTTGCTAATAGAAAGGGACCCAAACTAGTTTGGGTTCCTAAGACTAACCCCTGATTTCCTTTTGTAGGTCCAAGTGAAAGGGAGGAGCAAAATATGGTATATGGATAGTGGCTGCTAAAAATATATGACTGGGAACAAGGACCAGTTCCTTTCACTTGAGGACTTAAAAGGAGGTAATGTCTCCTTTGGTAATGGAAAGAAAGGTGAGATCATTGGGGTTGGAAAGGTAGGCAAAACAGATTCTCACTCCATAGAGAATGTCTACCTGATAGATGGTTTGAAATATAGCCTAATAAGTGTGTCACAATTGTGTGACAGAGGTAACCTTGTGGCTTTTACCTCCACCAAATGCTTTGTGATTAACCTTATCACTGACAAAATTGTTTTGCAGGGAAAAAGAGTTAACAATATTGACATAGTAGATTTGTCAACTCTTTCAGAAAATGAACTCACTTGCTTAAGTGTGTTAGTTAATGATCCCCTCCTATGGCTCAAAAGACTTGGTCATGCCAGTCTAAATCAGCTAAACAAATTAGTCTCCAAGGACTTGGTTATAGGGTTACCTAATATCAAGTTCAAGGAAGACAAAGTTTGTGAGGCATGTGCAAGGGGGAAGCAGGTAAGGTCATCCTTCAAATCAAGAAAATGGTAAGTACGTCCAAGACGTTGGAACTGGTTCATATGGATCTATGTGGTCCAATGAGAACCATGAGCAGAGGTGGAAAGAAGTATGTAATGGTGCTAGTTGATGACTATTCTAGATTCACCTGGGTTTTATTTCTAACTTCCAAAGATGAAGCATTTGACATGTTTTCTGCATTTGTTAGGAAAACTCAGAAACAATTAGGAAATCAACTTGCATCCATTAGGTCTGATCATGGAACTGAGTTTGAAAACTCTAAGTTTGCAGAGTTCTGTGATGAAAATGGGATAGATCATAACTTCTCTGCCCCTAGGACTCCACAACAAAATGGAGTAGTTGAAAGGAAAAATAGAACTCTTGAGGATATGGCTAGAACCATGTTACTATCTAGCAAATTGCCTTATAGCTTCTGGGCAGAGGTTGTAAACACTGCATGTTACATCATAAATAGATGCATGACCAGACCTCTAGTAGAGAAGACTCCCTATGAGTTACTTAAAGGGAGAAAACCAAATATATCCCACCTTAGGGCATTTGGCTGCAAGTGCTATGTGCACAATAATGGAAAAGACTCCCTAGGAAAGTTTGATCCCAGAAGTGGTAAGGGAGTATTCTTGGGATATTCTTCACATAGCAAAGCTTATAAAGTGTTTAATAAAAGAACTTTGTGTGTAGAAGAAAGTGTGCATGTAGTATTTGATGAAACTAACATTCTTTTTGAGAGACAAGAACATGAAGATGAAGCCATTGGACTAGTCAAAGACTTGGCTGAAGCATCAGCTCAAGTCAAAGTGACACCTATAGAAGGAACAAGTGATGGAACAGGTTCTTCCTTACAGGGCAACCTGACAGGGGGAAGAAATCAAAGAGGATTTGAAATAAACTCCTTGAAGGAACCTGTTCATGAACCTGTTCCTCAGCAAATGGCTGAAACATCCAGCAGAAGCCAGTTGGTTGTGAAACCTCACAAGTATCAAAGTTCTCATCCCATTGAGAACATTCTCA
>NW_017675588.1:0-4117 GCF_001879085.1 Nicotiana attenuata | reverse complement strand
GTATACAAAAGAACTAATACAGAGTTTAAAATGGAGGATTCAAAGAATAGATACACCATTGCAACTGCCACTAATTAGATATTGATGAACCTGGTTCATCAGTTGATCAGAAGTTGTATAGGGGTATGATTGGTTCACTCTTGTATCTTACTACCAGTAGACCTGACATTGTTTTCAGTGTAGGGCTCTGTACTCGTTTTCAGGCAAATCCAAAAGAGTCTCACTTGACTGCTGTCAAGAGGATATTGAGATATCTGAAAGGCACTACTGAATTGTGTCTTTGGTACCCTAAAGGTAGTAATTTCAATCTAGTAGGATATGCTGATGCTGACTATGCAGGTTTCCTAGTGGATGGAAAAAGCACCTCAGGTATGGCACACTTCCTTGGTTCATGTCTTGTATCATGGGCTACCAAGAAGCAAAATTCAGTAGCCCTATCTACTGCTGAAGCTGAGTATGTAGCTGCAGCTTCTTGTTGTGCTCAATTACTATGGATTAAACCATAATTGGTAGATTTTGGAATTGAAGTGGGATGCATACCAATATTTTGTGATAACACTAGTGCTATAAGTTTGACAAAGAACCCTGTTCATCATAAAAGAACCAAGCACATAGATGTTAGACACCACTTCTTGAGAGATAATTATGAGAAAGGATTAATCTCAATAGAATTCTGTGCTACTGATAAACAAATAGCTGACATCTTCACCAAAGCACTGAATAGGGAAAACTTTGAAAGGAACAGGTTAGAATTAGGGATGATTAAGATCACCTAAAAAGGAACCAGTTCAGAATGCAATGGAAAAAAATATTGATGAATTTTTTTTTTGGTTAGAACTTCTGACTTTATGTAAATATCCAGACTAATTCTTACTCAGTCTCATACTCTAATCAGTATACTCCTGTGGCGTGTGTTTATATTAATTCATTGATCTCTTACAAAGTTTTTTTCTATTCTGATATCTGAGGCATAATCAAGAGAAGTTCTACTTGAAGAACCTGGTTCATCAGTATATGCTCATGAGAAAAGGTCAGGTATGTTTCTATACTTTGCACAATTAGAAAGATTAATATTCCAATCATGAGAAGAAGTCCTATTCTAACCAAACTCCTAAAAATATAACCGTTGAGCATTGAACCAGTTTCATTCTCCTAGAATTCTAAAGAAAACGGGACTATTTCCTAAAAACTAGCGTCGTCTATTTATCACTAAAAGACCGGAGTCCTAAAGGGATTAGACTCCTGATTTACCACTGCAAAAAGGCTGCTGTTACTGCACCTAATCATACTCTACTTTAAATACACTTCACATACTCCCATTTTAGTCCATAACCGTCATTAAGCCCTAAACCTCAAATCATCATCCTTCTCTCTAAAATCTCTAAAATCCCCAAAATTCTCCAGAAATTCTTCACCATGACTAATCCTCAAGAAAATCCAGGAACTCCCCTACCAGTATCTTCTAACACATCCTCATCTGCACCTCCTAGCGACAATCCTAAACCCAGATTTCGCCGGCAGAAAATGTTGGCAAGAAAGACTGTGGCTAATGGTGCTTTGAGAACGGCTCTAACTGAAAAATTGAGAGCCAGCCAGAAAAAGGAGAGCTCTGAAAAGGAATCTAACTCGAGTTCTGAGTCTGAAGCGTTTGTTTCAGCAAGCGATGGAGAAGAACTTGGGTCTTCTGACACTGACAAGAATCAAAAAAACCCTGGTGAGGTCAATACCTGCTTTGTATTTTCTGATGTAGTATAGAGGGTGGATAATAGGTTTGTGTTGGTCGATTCTGTGAGAGATGTAAAGGAGGGTGAGTCGAGTAGAAGGAGAAAGAAAAAGAAAGACAAAATTCTTGCGATTTGTGGAAGGGTAGAGGAGAGTGTCAACAAGTCAGGGGGAAGTGAATCTGGGGAGGCTGCTGAAGGTCTTGTTCACCTGAGTGAACAACAAGATGAACCTGGTTCATCTGTTGAAGAAACCCTGGCTGACATCCTGAAGAAGGTTGGGGCGAGCTACGATCCAAAGAAGCACAAGGCTTCTTCCCAAAAGACTCCAACTGCTTCTAAGCCAACAAATAAAAGCAAGGTGTCATCTCCTAAGTCTACTGTCCCTTCAGTACCAAAGGTGAGGGCTACTAGAAACAGGGTAAAGCAAAGTGAGGCTGAGTTGCAGAAAGCCTTAGAGGCAAGCAAGAAAAAGAAGAAGGAAAAGGGAAAAGCTAAAGTTGTGGAAAGTTCTGTGGCTGCAGAAGAAGAGGAGGAGGAGATGGAACTGGTCCATCAGGAGACAGGTACAACTGAGGAGGTTCACACTCCTACACCAAAAAGATCCAAGACTTCTACAAAGAAGTCTTCAGAACCTGTATCTGCTGAACCCTCCCTGGCTAAATGAACCAGGTCTGCAGTCAAAGGGAAACAAGTGAAAGTTCCTGAAGAAGAAGAAGAATGGAGTGGAGAGGAAGAATAAGAGGAATCTGAAAAAGAACAGGATAGATTTGTCCTTTTTGGCAGGAGAAAGATCTTGAAAGGAAGAATTCTGAAAGACCTGGAGGAGCCAGGCATGAAAAGATTGGTTGATGCCCTGAATGCACAGGGGTGGAAGGACATGGTTCTTCAATTGGATGGCAGGCTGGCACGAAAAGAGCTGATCGAGTTTATGGCAAATGCCACTGTAGTGAATGGGGTAGTCACCAGCTTAATGAGGGGAGTAGAGGTGCGGTTTGATGCACCTAAATTGGGCAGAATCCTAGACATACCCTGTGAGGGCTGTGATGACTATACTAGGAAAAGGTGGCCTTGCCTAGATTCTCTCCCTTCTGCTCTCCAAATCACCAAAAATTTCTGTGATACAAAGTCTGCTGAAGAAGTGCCTGAGGCAAGGTTTGTGCAAAAGAGTGAGATGAAACCTGAGCACAAGGTGCTATTTGAGTTTGTGAACAAATGTTTGCTGCCCAGACAGGAGAGAAGGCATACTGCAAATTATATGGACTTGGTCTTTCTGGAGTGTCTTGTGAGAGGAAAGTAGATTAACTGGCCTGCAAAGTTAGGGCATTGGTTCAAGAGTGTGGAACAAAAGATGCAGGAATTACTAGGCTCCAGGCTCGCATTGCTGAACTAGAAAGTGAGAGAAATGGCCTCAAAGCTGAGCTAGCAAAGGAAAAGGAAAAGAGTGAAGGGATGCTCCAAACAATGCTCAACCTTCTTAAGTCCCAACCCTCCAGTTCCTGCAAGCCCTAGGCTTTCCAGTTTCTCTCTTTGAACCAGTTTAGAAACCCCCTCAGTGACCTAAATTCGGGACTTTTCTCTATTTTTGCTCATGGTTGGATGTTTTTTTTCTTTGTTTTTGTGGTCTGTTTTGTAGAAACACCTCCTAATCAATGACAATGTGCTTTGTTTTCTCTTGTTCTATGAAACTTCTAATCTTAATATTTAAATTTTTTTTGTGAAGTTGATTATTGATTAACTGAATCATGTTTTCACTTGCAGTTGCCCCAGTGGCCATGAGTAATAATTAACATCTGGGATTCATATAATATGCAACTTTTTGATGATGCCAAAAGGGGGAAGAGATATTGTGCTTTACTTTGTATTCTGAAATAAAGTGATATTTATAACCTGATTAAACCTGGTCCTTAATGATAAGTTAAATTAAAATGTGATAATTAAGCTGAGTTCCACAGGTTCTCTGATCAATAAAAGCACAGAGTTTGGTTAAATTAAAGTGTGATAATTAAACTGAGTTCCACAGGTTCTCTGATCAATAAAAGCACAGAGTTTGTCATCATCAAAAAGGGGGAATTTGTTGGCCCAAGTTTAGATTAAGTTTTGAAGATTGACAAAATGAACTCAGTCATGGACCAGGTCCATCATGTGAGACACAGTATTAATATACTTATATATGTGAGAGGCATGTAGAGAAGATAAGTATCAAGGATCAGCAACAATATCTTCTGAGTTGATCGAAAAGGTTGCATAGGATAAGGAGATGAAGTCTCCTTATGTGAAGAGAACTAAATCCGGATCAAGAATAAGGATTGGAGTTTGAATTGTTCTAGGACTCGAATTTGATAAAGGATCAGCAATTGAGTCTCAATCAAACTCTGATTACTAACTCTATAAAT
>NW_017675587.1:53688-63986 GCF_001879085.1 Nicotiana attenuata | reverse complement strand
ACTTACCACGAATCCCAACAACTTCCCAGATGGGACTCCGAATGCACACTTTGCTGGATTAAGCTTGAGGTTGTACCTGCGGAGTCTCTGAAAGAATTTCCTCAAGTCTTTGACATGGTCACATTGTTTTCTCGACTTTATGATCACGTCGCCCACATAGACCTCAATTTCCCGATGTATCATGTCATGGAACATGGTGGTCATTGCCCTCATATACGTTGCCCCTGCGTTCTTTAATCCAAATGGCATGACCCTATAACAATACGTTTCCCAAGGCGTGATGAATGTCGTCTTTTCCGCATCCTCCTCATCCATCAAAATGTGGTGATAGCCCGCATAACAATCCACGAAGGAACCAATCTCATGTTTGGCACAATTGTCAATCAATATGTGGATGTGTGGTAGTGGGAAGTTGTCCTTCGGACTTGCCTTATTGAGGTCCCAATAATCTACGCACACTCTAGTCTTTCCATCCTTCTTTGGCACATGCACAACATTGGCTAACCAAGTGGGATACCGCGTGACCCGGATGACCTTTGCCTCAAACTGTTTGGTGACCTCTTCTTTGATTTTCACACTAATGTCTGTTTTGAATTTCCTTAGCTTTTGCTTGACAGGAGGGCATGCTGGGTCAGTGGGCAATTTGTGGACCACCAAATCAGTGCTTAAACCTGGCATGTCATCATACGACCATGCAAAAACATCTTTATACTCAAAAAGTGCTTTAATTATCTCTTCCCTGAGCTGAGGTTCCAAATGGACACTTATTTTTGTTTCTCGCACAATCTCCTGATCCCCTAAATTGATTGCCTCTGTGTCATTCAGATTGGGTTTAGGTTTTTCTTCAAAATGGCTTAATTCTTTACTGATTTCCTCAAAAGCTTCCTCATCATCATATTCTATTGCGTCATCACATTCAATTTCTTGTATTATTATGTATGAGTTAGATTGGCATTTAAGACTGGGCTGAAGACTCCTCATGCATGACACATCAGTGAAACCAGCGTAAAAGGGACTGTACAAGAAAGAGAAGAAAGACAAAAAAAATGAAAACTATCAGGAGTGAAAAGAGGGAAATTACATTTCATTAATATTTAAGATAACAAGGTTTAACTCATCCAAACGGACGGAACATAGCATCCGAATTACAACCTTGGAAATAATCCAGATTAAACTGAAAGGAAATCAAAACTAACTACCAAGACTCCCTCCGGGTAGGAAGGGGAGTTGCTTCCCAATTGTTAAGCTTTGCCTGGGGCCCCACGAACTGAACATCTGCCTTGCTTGGACCTTCTCCGGCCTCCAATACATTCACCTCATGAAACAGCTTTTCAAACCTCTCAATCAGCTCCTTGTCGGGATCAACCACACCATTGGGCATTGCTGTTGCTAGGCGCTTCTTAGTACCAGGCCTGACGAAGGAACGGGAAAGGCGGGGGATAGGTTTTGGAAGAGTCCATGCTTTCTTTTTCATCTTTCTAGCTCGCCTTATGTCTGCAGCAGTGGGCTTGAAACCCAAACCAAAAGTATCCAGGTTTGCAGGAAGGGATACAGGCTGTACGATGCCTTGTAAAGAAACACCTAAGCCTTTTCCAGGTACAAATCCGTTCTTCAGCATTTCCGACGCAACCATGACGGATGCAGCATCTACCTTTGGCACAGGAATACAGTTCCCTTCCGGGATCTTTTCAACTGATACCGTATCAAAGACTTGATAAACCCATGGGCCTTTGTCATCCTCAGCTTCTATGAAAGGCACAATGGCATCACCCAGATTACACGAACTATCTTCCCCGTGCACCACGATCTCTTGCCTGTCCCACTCGAGTTTAACCATCTGGTGCAAGGTAGATGGCACTGCCTTTGCTGCATGGATCCAGGGTCGGCCTAACAAGAGATTGTAAGAGACAGCCACGTCAAGCACCTGGAACTCCATAGTGAATTCAATCGGACCTATTGTCAGTTCCAACACTATATCCCCAACTGTGTCCTTGCCTCCTCCATCAAATCCTCGCACGCAAATACTATTCTTGTGGATTCTCTCATTGTCCACCTTTAACTTTTCCAGGGTGGAGAGAGGGCAAATGTTCGCACTAGACCCGTTATCAACTAGCACCCGGGTGACCATAGAGTCTTCATATTTCACCGTGAGGTAGAGTGCTCTATTATGCTCAATGCCTTCCAAAGGCAGCTCATCATCAGAAAATGTAACCCTGTTGACTTCAAAAATCTTGTTTGCTATCTTCTCTAAATGGTTCACAGAAATCTTATTGGGAACGTGGGCCTCATTTAGAAATTTCATCAATGCCTGGCGGTGCTCATCTGAGTGGATCAGTAATGCTAGCAAAGAGATTTGCGCCGGTGTCTTTCTCAACTGTTCTACAATGGAATAATCCTGTGCCTTCATCTTCTTCAAGAATTCTTCTGCCTCTTCTTCAGTTACAGCTTTCTTTACTGATACTGGATTATCTTTGGTGAGTTTAGCTTTTCTCAGCTCGTCAGGAGCAAAGCACCTTCCTGAGCGAGTCAGTCCATGGGTTTCACAAACTTCTTCCTTAACTTCCTTTCCCTGATATATCACTGTCACTCGGCCGTAATTCCATGGGACGGCCTTTTCACTGATTACTGGTAGCTGAGTCACTGGGTTGATGACAACCGGCTCTATGCGAGCCCCTTTCACAATCACAGCGGGCTTGACAGCTGCCCCGGACACTACCACTTTAACTGGTTCTCGTTTTCCTGCAACACTGCTCAAAAGCTCTTTCTTCATCACTACAACTGGTTTGCTAACTGTTTCTCCTACCTTGATCAATGCTCTCTCCTTTGCTAGTTTCTCATTTGATCTATCCTCACTAGCCCTGATCATCATTACGGTTTGTGACGGCTTCTTATGCTCTCCCTTTTGGACTAGCTCAATCATATGGGTCTCGTGATGGGTTGGTAATGGATTTTGGGTAATGTTAGGCGTTTCTGGGGCTTGCACTTCAGTTCGGCGGGTATCAATGAGCTCTTGGATGGCCGTTTTCAAATGCCAACATTTTTCTGTGTCATGTCCCGGTGCACCTGAGCAATACTCACAACTCACAGAGTGGTCCAGATTCCTTGGGGGAGGATTTGGAAATTTGGGTTCAATCGGACTCAACATGCCCAACTGTCTTAATCTGTGGTACAAGCTAGTGTAAGATTCACCCAAGGGAGTGAAAGTCTTCTTCTTTTGCAACCTATCATTCTTAAATGCAGGGTTAGGTCGAAAACCGGTTCCAGCGGGATTTCTGTTGGTTCTTGGGGGTGGGTAAGTGTTTTGAACTGAGTAAGTATTTTGTGGGGTAGGTGTGCGCCATTGTGCATGGGTAGGAGGTTGGGGGTATGTTTGGGCGTGGTGGACAGAGAAACTGGGGACAGGAGGTGGGTAATAATGCTGCGGTGGGCCATATGGGGTGTATGGGTAGGTTTGGGGTGAGGGCGAGGTTGGTGATAATATGGTGATGGACCTCTGGACCAAGCTCTCGATTCCACTACTACAACCTCTTCTTTCTTCTTCTTTCCCAATACTCCTCCAGTGCCGCTCTGAATAGCCTGAGTAGTTGCTTTGATTGCTGAATAACTCATAATCTTGTTGGACTTGAGACCCTCTTCCACCATACTTCCCATTTTCACGACCTCGTTGAAAGTTTTTCCCACTGCTGACACCAGATGACCATAATAGGTCGGCTCCAAAGCCTGTAGAAAATAATCAACCATCTCGTTCTCTTTCATTGGAGGGTCGACTCTTGCCGCTTGCTCCCTCCACCGAAAACCATACTCTCTGAAACTTTCTCCGGGCTTCTTCTCAATTTTAGTTAGTGACAGACGGTCCGGGACAATTTCGAGATTGTACTGAAAATGACATGCGAATGCTTGGGCCAGATCGTCCTAGGTGTACCATCGAGCATGATCCTGTCGTGTGTACCACTCCAAAGCTGCTCCACTTAAACTTTGACTAAAGTAAGCCATCAATAACTTGTCCCTTCCTCCAGCTCCTCTCATCTTGCTGCAGAATCCCCTTAAGTGGTCCACCGGATCACCATGTCCATCATATAAGTCAAACTTGGGTAACTTGAATCCTGCCGGCAACTGGACATCAGGAAACAGGCACAGGTTCTTGTAGGCTACACTCACTTATCCTCCGAGCCCCTGCATATTTCGGAATGACTGTTCTAAGCTCTTAACCTTCCGTATCATTTCCTCTTGCTCAGGGTTTTTGGGAGGCTTTTCTTCTTCTGCTGAGAGATCAAGGCGGGGAGTGTAAGGGCATGGCTCTGGTGGTTTGAAAGTGGCTTCAGGTGGGTAATACTGGTTATTATGGGTTTGGAACAAAGAGTTCGCTAGAAGACCTGTGTAGTGTGACTGGTGGGGGAGCCACGAACATAGGAGTAATTGGTGATGGAGGGCATGGAATTTGTTTGGGTGGTTGAGGTGGTGGTGTTTGAGAGGTGGTTCCGTAATACTACTGGTAAGTAGGGAAAGCAGGAGATGAGTTCACTGTGGGAGGATCTTGAGGCTGAGCTAGTGGTGGGAGGTAGGTGGGGTTAGCAGGATAGGCTGGTGGTGGATGTCCCTTCGACCAGGCCTGGTACATCTCAGCCATTTGTTGCTCCAGTTTATACATTTCTTCCTTCATTACATTAACGTCCACTACTTCCTCCTCTCTAGATGGGTCGACAATACTTGCTTCCAATTCCTGGTTGACCATGTTTGACTTATCCTTAGAGCGGGTGTTGTAGGGGTGGGTTGCCAGAATGCCAGTCAACTTAACCACTTGCCTGGACTCATCAACAACAACTTTGTTAGCGGTTAGGGCATTAACAGATAGATAACCGCACATTGAGGAGTGAATGCACCTAAGCAGTTAACCATTTCTATTATGCCTTTGCTTGGTTGCATGCGTCATCCCGGCTTTTTTGTATTTCTATGTGCCACTTCCCTTTTTTTATTTTCCATTGTTTCTTGCCGCTCTCTCTTTTTGCATTTTCTCTCCTATTTTTATTATTTGGTTACGGTCGAATCCTATGGAGATTGCCTACGTATCACGACCCCGCGTGAATCAGACCAAGCGTAGTTCGTGAAGAATAAATGAAAAATAGAAGCAAAATATTTTTGGGAATTTCAATTTTATTGATAGCAACTACGTCTATTATAAAGACCCAAAGCGGACAGATTAAACAACCAACAGACTCTAATGCAGAAAAGAACTACAGACTCTGCCCTCCCTATTCTAGTTCAAACAAAAATACAGACTCAATCAACTGACTGACTTTAAATGAAAAGGAAATACATACTCCAGCAGAAACGGAAATACAAACTCAAATGACAAACTCTAGTAGAAAAAGAAATACAGACTCAAAAGACAATCATGAATACATTAAAGCTCCTGGTGCCCGCGGGACATCGTTCGGTCTCGCCGCGGGCCTATATGCAAGTTCCCCTTGAAGTCTGTCCAGGTCACTCATTATCTTCTTCACAAATATCATCACTGATGCAAAGAAGGTGGTACGGGTCATGTTCTCGCACATTTGGCATTTCCTAGTAATAGAATGAGCAACGGTTAAGATTCTCTCTCTGATTCTGCCTTTTTCTTGAAGCAACCGCCCTATCTGTTGGGTCCTAGCCTCCAAAGTTTGCTCAGCTGCCTGGTTTTGTTCCCGGAGTTGTTGCAAGTCCATTTCTAATTGTGCCAATGCCATGTAACAATGCTCTCTTTCAACTTTGAATTCTTTTGCCTGTTTGATCATTCTGTTCTTTGTGGCAATGACCTTTTTCTTTAATCCTGTGACCTCATTGTCGTATTCTTCTTTCAACTGCTTAACCATGCGGGCCCGTTCTTCCGCGTTTTTAGCCAATTGTTTCCGAACCCCAGCTAATTCCCTTTCTGCCTTGTTGAGGTCAAAACTGTAGTCATTCACTTTTTGCCTTAGATTTTCTATAAGCTTTGTATCTTTGGCACTTCTGACGGGGTTTTCGGCCGCTAGCTTCATCTTTTGGATTTGGGCTCGTAAGGCTTCATTCTCTTTGGCCAATTTCTTTCTCTCACCTTCGTCAGCCGCGGCTTGCACGCTATTTTCAAACTGGAGGTCTTGGACCTGTTTTTCCAATGCTCCTATGCGGGCTCTGTACTCATTTTCTTTAGCTAACCAAGCCCACTGTTCTTGCGATGATTCGGCAAACTCCCGGATGTGAGGTCTTTTGGCTGGCCTTTCATGCTCGTATTCTCTCCTATACCAGGCAAGGTATCTTGGCGATACTTCGCCTTTGGCCCGATCCTGTACGCAAGTATCCACTTTTAAATATTGGCATTCATTCCAGATCTGGCGGACTCTTGCTTCTAGGAATTGTCCGTCAGGGCTAATTTCAACCACCTGAGCACTAAGGTCGTCGTCTTTTGGCACTATTTGGCACCTCCCGAGTTGCCTTAAAACCCGATACGGGGCATAGGGCTGGATGCTCTTAAGACCCATCAAAAGGAAGTGCGGCCCCGTCGCTGGCATGTATATGATTTCATCGACAGGCAACCATCCAAATGTCCACTCTATTTGACTAGCAGTGAGGGACCGAAAGTATGAAGTCCAGCCCGTGAATCCCTCGGGCAAACTGATCCCCTTAATCCTTGTGTAAAACTCCTCTATACATGTCTTCTTTGTGGAACCATAACTCAGGAATTGAGGACGACAGCACAAGTGTTCGGTCATCCACATTTGCAACAATAGATTGCACCCCTCGAAGAAGTCTCCCCCGGCTTTGCAGGCTGTAAGAGCGCGGAAGATTTCGGCTAATATCATGGGCGCAAGAGTGCTTTTGGCTTGAGTGAGTAGAGTGCTGACGACTCCGGCTATTTTTATGTCAATGTTTCCGTCTTTCCTTGGAAATACCACAAGCCCCAAAAAGACCACCATAAAAGCAAAACGTCTATGCTCCTCCCATTTTTGGCGGTTCCCTTTGCTACATATCTTGTTTTCCGGGTTGTTGAAACCTCCTACATGGCCATATCTGTGGTATATAAAGTGTGGAGTACAGAAGCCGTTTGCCAAATCTGCATTGTGGACCGTCCTGCTTATTTTCAGTGAGTCTAAAAATCTGTGCACAGCTACAGTTCTCGGGGCAACCAAGTACTTATGCCTTAAAGGAACCTCATCTTTTCCGAGGTAGCCGGCTATTTCCTCTAGCGTCGGAGTTAACTCAAAGTCCGAGAAATGGAAGATGTTATGTGCCGGGTCCCAACATGTGACCAACGCTCTGATGATGTCTCCCCGAGGCACAATCTCTAATAAAACGGTAAGCCCTTTCAAATATTTTTTGACCTCATCTTGCCCTTCTCCTCCTAAGTCGTTCCACCACAGACGCAACTCCAAAGGGATTTTATGCATGATTGAAAAAGGTTCATTTTGAGTCGTGCTCATCCTGCACATTTATTAAGGTGATTTAATCACTTATTTGACCTAACAATGCAAAATGACACTATTTTTGTTCAAATTTCCGATTTAAAACAAATGGACGGTTTTGCAGTTACGGCCTTTCAGCACTTCGAGGAGAAGATTTTAAGGCTGTGCCTGCCAACCATGTAAAATGACTCAAGGTGGCTGTTCTTGCAAAAACGGCCTTCCGACGTCCTTTTAGGGACATTCGGCTTATTTTAGACAAGAATGGTGGCACCCGACTTATTCATGACGAAATTAAACAATTTGGCATTTGTGGCTACTTTTGAAAAAAAGGAAGTTGGACCCGATGAGGGTTGCCTACGTATCTCACATCCGGTGAGAATCAAACCTACGTAGTTCGGGCAAATAAAACTAACTATTTTGAAAACAAGACTCTTTTTGTTTTTGTTGGCACTATTTCTAAAAGCAAAATTCTTTTTTATATTTTCTTTTTCAGTGGAAAATAAACAAACTAATTTGAAAATAAAACTCTTTTTGGTCTTTCTTTTCCATTGGCAAACAAAACAAACTAACAAAAAACTTTTCTTTTTTTTTTTCATTTTCTCAAAAATCCAGCAGCATTTCGACATTAGTTGGACATTGGTTTTTCTAATATAGGTAGTTAACTCTCTACACTGCTATCTTCTCTTTTCTCTTTTTCGTTTTCAATTTTTCCAAGATATTCAAAGTCGGTCAGCATGCGAGTCCAAAACAAATAAATGCACAAATAGGATGCATCAGGATGGTCCATTATTCCGGGTACACCTGTCCTAGACGGACCCAACCCCTGTGTTGAGTCCCCTAAGTCAAAATGCACGTGATGCAAATACGCGTTCCTACTAGGGATCCGGCATGAGGTCAAGTTATTCTAGGTTCAAAACCTGGGTATAGGTTCTAGACTGTGTACCCGAGCGGACAACTCGAGTCGAGGAGGGGGCTACGTACCGGGGACCCGCGGGATCGTCCGGCTTAGTAACTTGTCCGGCCTCTTTCTTATTTCAAGGTATGACACTAACAAAATAGGGAGTCTCCACCAGTGAGCACATCCCCAAAGGTGAGAAGAGAAGGGTTTCGGCACAGTTTATATATACAGTTCACATAATATCAAAGCGGTAAAGCATGTAGCACATAAGGCATGGAAACATGTAGGAAAATTAGATAAAGCCAAACATAACAATTATTCTAAGCTCGAATTCTTAAACCCTGAACCGAAGTTCTGGGTTTGTTTTCCCAGTGGAGTCGCCTGAGCTGTCACACCTCCTTTTTCTTACTACACCCCCGGAGAAGGGTGTAAAGGAGTTTTTCCACTTAAAGGACAATCGGAACAGGATTTATTATTAAAAAGATTCAGAGTCGCCACTTGGGAGATTAATGGTGTCCCAAGTCACCGGTTGAATTCCAAACCGAGGAAATTATGACTCTGTTAACAGTCCGCGAACAAAAAATCCGAGTAAGGAATGTTGTTAACCCGGGAGAAGGTGTTAGGCATTCCCGGGTTCCGTGGTTCTAGCACGGTCGCTCAACTGTTATACTTGGATTTATCTGATTTAGAACATGTTTTAATCTATGTGCTTTTAACTTTGAACCGCTTTTATTATTATTAGTTTAAAAGAATTGCAACGTCGTGAAAACACGCCTCGAACCGCGTCACATAAATGCACCCGCGATTTTTGACACATTTCGACTTCGTTGGGATTTGGATTTGGGTCACATAAATGTGCACCCGTATTTAGGAAGGTAATATTATTAAACTGACGTGCCTAAAGCAACTACACGTTTGCACTTTGCGAGGGCCATGGAATTTGCTAAATGGCACGCCTCGGAATCTAAGGTGGAGTTAAAGCTAATTAAAATGAGGGCCACGCAATTGTCATTTTGGCTTGGCATGGCGCACCTCACTAAAATACATTAATTGCTTAAAGAAGGCTTCAGGATTCCCAATGACTCAAAACATGGTCTAATGTACTTATTGAGAGCCGAAGGAAAGTATCATTTTTTTTTAAGAAAAGATTCAGGCCCTACCCAACGAACCCAGCCCGGTTCTCAGCCATCTAAACCAGTTCGTGGTTATTTCCAATTGAAATAGGTCACATTCTCATGCAAAGACTTTAAACGGACATTAACGATGGCAGACCTCATGATAACAAAACGTATTCTGATTAGTCAGCTCTTATCTCAAATCTGGGCTCAAAGGAGCTCAACAACAGTTACAAACGTTGCCAAATTATTGATTTCTAAATGCCTTGAGCTAGGACCAAAAGAAAGCCCAGTTCAGCGACAAAGCGCAGCGGCAAAAATCAAAGACTCAGGACTAAATCCTGGCAACGACATAATCAGCCCGCAAGCGAAGGCTTAAATGCCCCAAATCAATCTTGAGCAAAATGAAGTATGCCGAAAACTGATCAGAACAACCATGATACCATTTAGCTTCAGGACTTAATTGTTTCAAGAAGGGAATGAACAGATAACATTTGTGAATACTCAACACTAAGTAATCACCCTACAATTCTGTAAAA
This sequence comes from Nicotiana attenuata, assembly GCF_001879085.1. Taxonomy (NCBI): domain Eukaryota; kingdom Viridiplantae; phylum Streptophyta; class Magnoliopsida; order Solanales; family Solanaceae; genus Nicotiana; species Nicotiana attenuata. Next base: position 54,019 of record NW_017675587.1, on the reverse strand, counting down.
CTAATTTCAGAAAGGTGAATTCATACGATTTCATACTAATTTCAAAAGCCAATTTCAAAGGACAATTCCAGGACTAAATCAGTATGACAGTGTGACTAATTTCATTCTTTGAAGTTTTCCTATTCTCTGAAGGTTCATAAAAACATCTAAACCATGTAGTGCAAATCATAGTCCATGATTATCACACGTCTTACCGAGGCCAAAACATGAATATCTCATACTCATGTAAACTCTGAATTTAGCATCTAGAGCAAATAGTATTTCACTACAGATCTCCACAATAAACTAAACTAAATATCATCAACACGAAACGAAATTACACAATAGTTAA
>NW_017675587.1:37654-52852 GCF_001879085.1 Nicotiana attenuata | reverse complement strand
AGACCCCCCATTTATTGACTTGTTTTCCAAGCTAGTTACTCAAAAACCAAAATATGCAATTGAACCCTACCCTAGAAGTTTCCAAATCTGTTACCAAAGATTCCCTGCCCCCCAATTTCCAAAACTATCCCTCACAACCCCTGAAATTACCCCTGGACATTACCTGGGTCAAGTAAACCCAGGACATCAATTCTGAATTTGGGCTAACTCCCCTTTCTTTGGCCCAAAATTCATTTCAACCAAATGGGCAGAACAATGAAACGGGCAAAGAAGTTCGGTAGGCCTTGAGACCTTTGGGTCTTAGAATAAACCAACCCAAAATCCAAACCAATAGGAGTTGCAAATCAAACCAGTCTCGAACTGAAATCAGAAACAACACAACAAAAACAAAAAAAAAGAACTACATAGCGTTAAACATGAGAATTAAGTAAATGCAACTAACATGCTTTTATGCCAACAGGAATTGCTTTCACAAATGAGCACTAACAAGGACCAGAAAAGAAGAACGGAAGAAATGTGAAGATGGACTGACGAACAAAAGATCGGAGAAAAGGAGAAGAACGATTGTAACTAACAACAGACCGAATGAACATGGTTTGAAAGGCTTCGGACTTCTCGATTTTGAGTCAAAATTAGTCTCGAACATGCGTTCTCGTCAAGAACGGATGAGCGAGACCAGTTTTGACTCCAAACCTCTTGAAAAAACTCGTTTCGTTTTCCTTCTTTAGATCCAGACTTGGCTCCGTTCGTGGTGATTCAAAAGGTATTAGATAGGGATTGGGGGAGGGGAGGTCAAGGGGTCTCTGTGGTCAAGATTTGGTTGAGTCTGGAGGTCTGCCGCCGGCGACCAAGGCTGAGTCATTCAAAGGCGGCGTGAACTTGGCGGAGACGATGAGAGAAGAGGACGTTTGGTCTTAGGTTAATGAGGGATTTTCGGACATTATTAAGTGAATGGGAGATTGCATGCTGACCGTTGGATGCTGGGAGATGGAGGGCCTAGATTAATTTGCTTTGAAGAAACTCAAAACGACGTAGTATTGGCTATATACTACGTCGTTTGGATGGTCTGAGAGACTAACCAATTTGGACCGGGTCAGGGACGGGTTTGGGCCATTTGAGTGGGCTTGGACGGGTAAAAAAAAGAAAAATTCAATTGGGCTTGGGAAATTCTAATTGATTTGGCCCAAAATCTGATTCTCTTTAACTCTTTTTCCTTTTATTAAAAACTCTTTTTTTTTCAAATTAAAATAAAAACCTAAATTAACTCTTAAAAACTAAATGAACCTACCAAATTATATTAAGCCCTAATTAATAATCAACATAATTAATACCAAATTAAAGGATAGCTAACAAAATTCAAAGCTAAAAATTAAACAATGCAAAATAAATCATTTTTTTGTGATTTTTCTATTTTTTACAAAACCTAATTACTAATTAATCTAAACTTAAATCTTAAATGCACATGAACCCATTTTTGTATTTTCCATTAAAATAAAATAAATATGCGCAAACAAATGCAAAGAATTAATAGAAAATGCCACAAAAATCCACAAAATTGCAAATAATAAAAGAAATCATTTTGTTTTGAGCTTATGGGAGTAATTCATATAGGGCAAAAATTATGTGCTCACAGCTGCCCCTCTTTGCTCGGAAACACGAAGAGTTTTCGTGCAAAGATAAGTGAGCGGATACGAGCAATTTTTGCCCGTTTGAATACTCCATGGGAAGCATTTTTGAAATATTTGACCGCACCCTGCTTCTGAGGTTGCCTACATATCCTTGGCTAAAAAGGAATTAGGTCAGTGTAGTTCAGGAATGTTTGGTAGCTGGGACTACCATGAAGCTGTGATTTCACTGTTGTTGTTGCTGCTGCTACTGCTTACTGAACCCCCTTATTACACCGTGTCGAAAATAAAAGAAACTAGACTAAGCTATGATCTATGAATTACAAAAGATCCTATCTATATCTTCAAACTTGCTCTCGGGGTTCTTGTTGCCTTGTTGACTTGTATTCTCCCGGTGACATCCTTTTGTTGTTGCCTTGAATTGTGATCTGAGATGTTTTGCCCTTTCTCCGAGTGATGCTCGATCGGTAAAACTTGAATTGTACTTCCCTTGTTCTCCAGGTGGGCTCCTGACTGCTGAAACTTGAAATGTATGCCTCTGTTCTCCAGGCGGGCTCCTGACTTCTGAAACTTGAAAAGTATTCCCTTGTTCTCCAGGTGGGCTCCTGAGTGCAACAAAAATAGACAAAAACAAAGAAAATTTTCTGCCCCAGTTTGGTAGCTGGGTACATGGGTAAGTGTTAAACTGAATTATTCTACCAACTATTATAAGAATTTGAAAGCTAAGTCCTATTATCCAGGGAGGTCCTGACAACTTCTAATAATTATGAACCTAAGTTATATCCTCTAGAGGTATTACCCCCACTATATTTGTTGTCTAAAAGGTCTTAAACTACTCTCCATTATCTAGGTGGGTCCTGACAACTTCTAGTTAAAAATAATAGTATTAACCTAAGCAGACCTTGTTACCTATATCTTGTTATCTAAACAGACCTTAAAACTACGTCCCATTATCCAGGAGGGTCCTGAAAATCAAAATTCAAGTCTTATCTTAAGAGTGCCAATTCTACGGCTGAATTATACTATCCTACAACAGTATCTTGTTATCTAAAGGAGATCTTAAATCTGTGTCCCATTATTCAGGAGGGTCCTGATAACTCCTAAATGAATCCTATCTTAAACAGGCAACTTTGAAACCAACTTATGTTCTTTGGGGTACATTTATGCTAAATTATGATACTCATGATTGTTTTGAAATTTAAACTAAGTCCCATTCTCCAGGAGGGTCCTGAAAATTTATGGTCAAACCTGTTTTGGTGCTTGATTTTTCCCTAAGGAGGGTTTCTCCGAAACCAACGAAAACTTCCTGCCCCTATTTCAATCAAAGAAAAATCTTGTCAGTTTAAAACGTGGTGGTTGGTTTGTGGCCTTGAACTTTGAGGGGGATTGCTCCTTCACTTCCCATGATGACTGATTTCCACTCGAAGACCTTGCTTGCTTATGGCCTAACACCTTTCTCTGTCGTCCTCATCACATAAAATACCTTTTCTCTGTTCAGACCCAATATCCTCTATTTGCATTGCATGAACTGGTACCTCCCCAACCTTTGTGTCTCACATGAATCCCAAAGCACGCCTATTGCCCCCACTCCGTGTATATGCTGTTCTTTCTTGACTTAACCACTAGCCTCGGCCTTGAGGTCTGTTGCTCCTTCACTTGTCACGATAACTTTGACTGCTGCTTGGAAGGCCTTGCTCGTCACTGGTTTAACACCCTTTTATCAAGCTTATCACAAGGAATACCTTTGATCTGTTCACCCTAACCCTTCATTTGTTGCATGAATTGATATATACCAAGCCTTTACGTTTCACAAGGATCCCAAAGGATGTTGATCGTTGCCAACTCAGTGTGCCTGCTATTCTTTCCTGACTTATGACGCTTTGATGTGCTAACCAGATCCCGTTTTGTGCAATTGGAAAGTTGGTGGCAAATTTTGAAGCCCTTTCTCAATTGTGCTGACCCAACAGGCTCAGGGAGAGGAAGTAAACAAGAGAAAAGGAACAGAGTAGAGGACCATGGAAAGAGATAATCCCTAACAAGAAAACTACAAAGTGGAAACCTATCGGATATGGATATCAACTCTAACGACCATGACATGCACCTGCGGCCTATTCTGTCAAGCAAATCTGATGTTCAGCTCTTGTCGTACCCTTAAATCGGGAAATTGGGCTTCAATGCTCTGCTTATCCAATTTGAATCACAATCCTCATTCGACTTGTAGTGCCCGAAGGGTTTTCACCATCAAGCCTCTCTCATCTCTCAGCTCCCGTCGCCTTATGGTGCCCGTGAAGGTTTTCACCAATAAGACTCTCTCATTTTTGATTTCTCTTAGCTTTCATCGCCTTGTGGTACCCGTGAGGGCATTTATCATCAAGACTCTCCCATTCTTCATTTCCCTTGCTTGTACCAGAGTGTTGCCCCTAACATGAATCACTTCTGCTTGCTCGTCTTGGCACTTCTTGAAGACTGATCGCAAGGTCTTTCTTTGGACCGTAATGTGGGCTTTGGGATAGGGTGAGAAAGAAAGGGTATCAAAGGCTCAAAACAATTCAACATGGGTTCAAAATTATAACTTTCGGAATCAGATTTCTCACAACAACCATAACTTCTGCCCCAGTTTCTTTCTTGGGGACTTTTGGACTTTTATTTCGGTGTGACTGAACCTCAGAGAGAGGCTGCCTACGTACCCTTTCGGGATCAAGTCAAACGTAGTTCATGTCATAGAATTACTTCGTTGTTGCGGTCTTTCCTTTTCTCCCACTTTTCTTTTCTTTCTTTTTCTTTTCTCTTCTTTTTCTTTTCTTTTCTTTTCTCTTATTTTCTTTTTTTTTTTCTCTTCTTTTTTTTTCCTTTTCTTTTCTTTTCTCTTCTTTTTTCGTTTCTTTTCTTTTTCCTTTTCACTGTTTTTCTCTTGTTTCTCCACTTTCTTTCCCCGCTCGGGCTTACGAGTTTTATTATTGATTCCGAAAGAGGGGTATGCAAGAAAATAATCGAAGCTCAAAGGGGTAACAAAGGATAAAGTGTTTCTATAGCAGAACAAAATGCCTTCGTCATTCCAATCTCCAAAACATGCCAAGTACAAACTACACAATTAAACAAACATGGGGAAAACATACGTAACATCTTTTGATTGCACCAGAATTACTAACCATATCCACACATTTGCCTTCTACATTTGTCAATTACCGTGCACCATTGGACAACAATCTCGGTACCATGAACGACCCCTGTAGACTTGGGGCAAACTTGCCTTGGGTTTCAAGCCGATGTGGCATGATGCATTTCCACAGTATTTCTTTATGTTCCGTCTGACCCAGTTTCACACAATTTGGGCTCGAAGAGATTTCAAAATCCCTCGACTGTCCTTACATCTTCAACATTGTCTTATTGCTTCTTTACTAAACTGACTTTTAAAACCAGGCTGAAAATTATGCGTGCATGTCATGTCACCAGAACCAGCATGAAAAGAATTGCAAAAGGAAAAAGGAACTAGATGAAATGACTAGAAATGGCGGGAAACGGAGAATTGCATTAGACTGACGGTGAAAGGTTTTAAACAACGAAACAAACAAACTAGACTAGAGTTACAACCCTTGAACCAACCTAAACAGCACTACACAAACTACTATGACGAGACAAACAAGACAAAGTGAAAGGATAGAAGGGTTTGAGTCACAAGACAATATCCGAATTACAACCCTGAAATAACCCGGACAAAAGAAATGACAACAAAATAAACCACCAAAACTCCAAGAGATGGGGGGCATCTTTCCAATTACCAAGCATGACGTCTTAGCCACTGAATTTCACACCAAGATTGCTGGAATTTTCACAAGTCTTCATCACGTTGTTCTGAGCAAATTGCTTCTGGGTTTCTTCTGCCGGCTCATTCTCACGATCAATCATACCCACCATATGCGTCTCATTGTGCACAGGAGATGGATCTTGGCCAGTGTTTGTTGCATCTGGATTTTGCACGACGATGTCACCTGCATCAATAAGCTTTTGAATTGCATTCTTCAGATTCCAACATTTCTCTATGTCGTGCCCAAGGGCACCTGAGCAGTATGCGCACTGTTGAGAAGGATCGAACTCCTTTGGATAAGGGTTCGGCACTTTTATCTGAATCGGCTTCAACATGTCCAGTGTCCTTAACCGCTGAAACAGACTGGCATATGATTCTCCCAACGGAGTGAAGGCTTTCTTCTTTAGTAACCTCTCATTCTTAAATGCTGGATTGGGCCGAAAACCTGATCCGGGGTGTTTTTGGGGAACTCGCGGGGGTAGATGGGCATTATTTTGAGCTGGGTACTGTGATGTACGACTTTGGGATTTCTGTGGAGAGAAGTAGCATCGGGGAAGGTCATCTAATGCACAAGGATAACCACGGGGATGATGTCGAGGCTGGAAGTGTTGATCAGGAAAACCTGTCGGATCGTCTTTTCTGTTCCTCTTTCTTCCAACCAAGCTTACTGGTACGTTCTGAATGGCTTCCGAACAACTCACGATTTTGCCTGACTTGATTCCTTCTTCCACTAGCTCCCCCATTTTTAACACATCATTGAAAGGCTTTCCCAGGGCCGGGATCAAATGACTGTAGTAGGTGGGTCCCTGGGCCTGTAGAAAAAGCTTAACCATTTCTTCTTCGCTGATCGGGGGACTGACTCGAGCAGCTTGCTCCCTCCATCTGAGCCCAAACTCATTAAAGCTTTCCTCTGGCCTCTTTTCCATCTTAGATAGCGAGGAGCGGTCTGAGGTAACCCTCGATTTGCATTGAAAGTATCGAACAAAGTCTTGAGCCATGTCACCCAATGTAAGCCACTCATCGACATTTTGACGACCATGCCAGTCCAAAGCTGCCCCAGTTAGGCTTTCACTGAAATATGCCATCATCACGTCATCTTTCTCTCCAACAATCCTCATTTCGTTGCAATAGACCCTCAAGTGAGCTACCGGATCTCCACGCCCATCATACAAGTTAAATTTTGGTACTTTGAATCCTGCGGGCAGGCGGGCATCATGTGGCACAATCAGTTCTTTGCAAGTCATGGTACCTTGGCCTCCCACTCTTCGCTTGTCCCTTAAGGACAGTTCTATGCTTTTCAGCTTCCTGGGCGTCCCATCTCGTCCTTCCCTTCCCGTAACCTTTTCATTTCTAGCATGGAGCTCATCCCGGGAGCTCTTCTTGTATGAACCAAGGACCCTGTGGGCAACCTCTGGAGGGTGAAATTGGGCATTACGAGCTTTGAATGGGTGTTCATTATTTGGGGTAATGGATATGACAGGAGGGCAATATTGGGGAGAAGTAACTGGAGGATGCGTGATGGAGCTACTAGTGTGGTTGGGACGAGTGTGATAAGCGGGTGTATCTGGAGAATATGGAGGATCATCTGGTATTGTGTTGAGAGTTGGGGTAAGGGTAGCGTCCGGGAAAATTGGTGGTGGCGGGGGTGGCGCCTTTCCAGTCATCCAGGCTCGATACATGTTTGTCATGTGTTGTCTCAGCATCCGCACCTCTTCAACTAGCCCATTATCCTGTTCAACCAACTGTTGTTGAGCACCAGTATCAACCAACTCAGTTCTCTTGTTGTTTGCCATTGCCTTTTGTCCTTGTATTGTAAAGAAGAGTTACCACTTTCTAACCACAAACCAACCACCTTTCTGGAATGACATGACAAAATGAAACCATCACGTTAGCATTAGGGCATTTAACACATTAGTACCCGCACATTTGGAGAATGAATGCACCTAGGCAGTTAACAGTTCCTATTATGCTTTTGCTTGGATTGCATGCGTCATCCCNTGGTTTATTGCGATGCCTCCAGGGTTGGTTTGGGGTGTGTGTTGATGCAACATGGGAAAGTTATAGCGTATGCCTCGAGGCAGCTCAAGAATCACGAGAAGAATTATCCGACGCATGATTTGGAGCTTGCGGCAGTTGTGTTTGCTTTGAAAATATGGCGGCATTATCTTTATGGGGTCCATGTGGATGTGTTCTCAGACCAAAAGAGTCTCCAGTATTTGTTTAAGCAGAAGGAATTGAATCTAAGGCAGCGACGATGGTTAGAATTACTCAAGGATTATGATATGAGCATTTTGTACCATCCAGGGAAGGCGAACGTGGTGGCCGACGCTCTCAGTCGAAAATCTATGGGTAGTTTGGCTCATTTGGGAGTGGATCAAAGGCCCTTGGCTCAGGAGGTTTATCAATTGGCCAGTCTAGGGGTTTGTATTTCGGCATCAGACGAGGGGAATGTTATGGTACATAATAGAGCAGAATCGTCACTCGTAGCGGAAGTCAAGGAAAAGCAGTTTATCGATCCAGCATTGGCTCAAATGAAGGAAGCAGTTTTGAGTAACAAGACTTCGGCATTTTCACTCGACGGCAAGGATGGTGTATTGCGATGTCAAGGTAGGCTGTGTGTTCCGGATGTGGATAAGCTTCGGGAGAGGGTAATGGCGGAGGCTCATAATTCCAGGTATTCCGTGCATCCAGGTTCTACGAAAATGTATCATGACCTCAAGGAGATTTATTGGTGGAACGGTATGAAGAAGGGTGTGGCGGACTTTGTATCTAAATGCCCGAATTGTCAGCAAGTGAAGGCTGAGCATCAGCGGCCCGGTGGGTTAACTCAGCTTATGGAAATACCAATGTGGAAATGGGAGATGATCAACATGGATTTCGTGGTAGGATTACCTCGCACTCAGCGCAAGTTTGACTCAATTTGGGTAATAGTGGATCGACTCACCAGATCAGCTCACTTCTTGCCAGCCATGTCCACTATCGTGCCAGTCGAGACTATCGAGGTTAATGAAGAGCTGTTGTATGAAGAGGTTCCGGTTGCCATTCTTGATAGACAAGTTCGCAAATTGAGAAGTAAGGAAGTTGGCTCAGTTAAGGTGTTGTGGCGAAGTCAGCAAGTCGAGGAAGCTACGTGGGAAGCGGAGAAAGAAATGAAAGAGAAATATCCCCATCTATTTGATCAAGTCTAGAAGAAATTATGTGATCTTTCTATCTCTAAAACAACTACCATTGTGTCCAAGTTGATTCCTTTCTAGCTCCCCTTCGTCCTCCATCAGCTTTTTGGTGAGCCCCTTTCCTCTCGGGGTCCTGCGTGGCTCAGGCCGCTTGTTTTCGGAGTTTTATTTTTGATTTGTGTAAGGTATAGCCGGAGCCTTGTTACCGGCAAATACTATATTATCCTGTTGTACTATTAGAGGCTCCGTAAACAGTAGATGTGGGTTAGAAACTTGTGTAAATCCGTGTTTTCATACGTTGGTAACGAGTTGGTGATTTCACTACTATTATGTAAGTATGTATGTGTTTTGTAAATTAAAAAGTGTTCTTAATTAATTATTTGGCAAATCCTTGGAATGTCTAAGTAAGGAAAATGTGGGGTAACATGTGGGTTAGGAAAGGCATCCAGGTTCGCTTGGCTGGGGCTACCCGGTCGGGCGCCGGTCATGTCCCTCGAATTTAGGGCGTGACATGCACGACGATGTCGCCTGCATCAATAAGCTTTTGAATTGCATTCTTCAGATTCCAACATTTCTCTATGTCGTGCCCCAGGGCACCTGAGCAGTATGCACACTGTTGAGAAGGGTCGAACTTCTTTGTAGGAGGGTTCGGCACTTTTATCTGAATCGGCTTCAACATGTCCAGTGTCCTTAACCGCTGAAACAGACTGGCATATGATTCTCCTAACGGAGTGAAGGCTTTCTTCTTTCGTAACCTCTCATTCTTAAATGCTGGATTGGGCCGAAAACCTTATCTGGGGTGTCGTTGGGAAGCCCGCGGGGGTAGATGGGCATTATTTTGAGCTGGGTACTGTGATGTGCAACTTTGGGATTTCTGTGGAGAGAAGTAGCATCGGGGAAGGTCATCTAATGCACAAGGATAACCACGGGGACGATGTCGAGGCTGGAAGTGTTGATCAGGAAAACCTATCGGATCGTCTTTTCCGTTCCTCTTTCTTCCAACCAAGCTTACTGGTATGTTCTGAATGGCTTCCGAACAACTCACGATTTTGCCTGACTTGATTCCTTCTTCCACTAGCTCCCCTATTTTTAACACATCATTGAAAGGCTTTCCTAGGGCCGGGATCAAATGACTGTAGTAGGTGGGTCCCTGGGCCTGTAGAAAAAGCTTAACCATTTCTTCTTCGCTGATCGGGGGACTGACTCGAGCAGCTTGCTCCCTCCATCTGAGCCCAAACTCATTAAAGCTTTCCTCCGGCCTCTTTTCCTTCTTAGATAGCGAGGAGCGGTCTGAGGTAACCCTCGATTTGCATTGAAAGTATCAGACAAAGTCTTGAGCCATGTCACCCAATGTAAGCCACTCATCGACATTTTGACGACCATGCCAGTCCAAAGCTGCCCCAGTTAGGCTTTCACTGAAATATGCCATCATCACGTCATCTTTCTCTCCAACAATCCTCATTTCGTTGCAATAGACCCTCAGGTGAGCTACCGGATCTCCACGCCCATCATACAAGTTAAATTTTGGTACTTTTAATCCTGCGGGCAGGCGGGCATCATGTGGCACAATCAGTTCTTTGCAAGTCATGGTACCTTGGCCTCCCACTCTTCGCTTGTCCCTTAAGGACAGTTCTATGCTTTTCAGCTTCCTGGGCGTCCCATCTCGTCCTTCCCTTCCCGTAACCTTTTCATTTCTAGCATGGAGCTCATCCCGGGAGCTCTTCTTGTATGAACCAAGGACCCTGTGGGCAACCTCTGGAGGGTGAAATTGGGCATTACGAGCTTTGAATGGGTGTTCATTATTTGGGGTAATGGATATGACAGGAGGGCAATATTGGGGAGAAGTAACTGGAGGATGCGTGATGGAGCTACTAGGGTGGTTGGGACGAGTGTGATAAGCGGGTGTATCTGGAGAATATGGAGGATCATCTGGTATTGTGTTGAGAGTTGGGGTAAGGGTAGCGTCCGGGAAAATTGGTGGTGGCGGGGGTGGCGCCTTTCCAGTCATCCAGGCTCGATACATGTTTGTCATGTGTTGTCTTAGCATCCGCACCTCTTTAACTAGCCCATTATCCTGTTCAACCAACTGTTGTCGAGCACCAGTATCAACCAACTCAGTTCTCTTGTTGTTTGCCATTGCCTTTTGTCCTTGTGTTGTAAAGAAGAGTTACCACTTTCAAACCACAAACCAACCACCTTTCTGGAATGACATGACAAAATGAAACCATCACGTTAGCATTAGGGCATTTAACACATTGGTACCCGCACATTTGGAGAATGAATGCACCTAGGCAGTTAACAGTTCCTATTATGCTTTTGCTTGGATTGCATGCATCATCCCGGCTTTATTTACCAAGCCTTCCCTTTAATCCTCCCTCGTGTTTTCCATTGTTTGTTTCTTGCTTTTCCCTCTTTTCTTTTGCTTTTCTCTCTTATTTTTCCCTCTTTTTTTTTCTTTTGCCTTGGTTTTTCCTTGTTCCCATTCGCTCCTTTCCTCAAAATGTTTTTCCGCTCTTTTCTTTCCTTTGCTCCCTTTTTATTTTCTCTTGTTTGCTTTTATTTGGTTTCCTATTTTCTTTTTATTTTTCTTTCCCTCTTTTGTTTTTCTTTCCTTTCTTGTTTTTCACCTTTTCATTTAGTTACGGTCGAATCCTATGGAGATTGCCTACATATCACGACCCCGCGTGAATCAGACCAAGCGTAGTTCTTGCAAAATAAATGTAAAGTAGAAGCAAAATATTTTTGGGAATTTCAATTTTATTGATAGCAAATAAGACTGAAAACAACTAATAGACTCTAATGCAGAAAAGAACTACAGACTCCACCATCCCTATTCTAGCTCAAACGAAAATACAGACTCAATGAACTGACTGACTAAAAAGGAAATACAGACTCCAGTAGAACGGAAATACAGACTCAAATGACAAACTCTAGTAGATAAAGAAATATAAACTCAAAAGACAATCATGAGTACATTAAAGCTCCTGGTGCCCGCGGGACATCGTTCGGTCTCGCCGCGGGCCTATATGCAAGTTCCCCTTGAAGTCTGTCTAGGTCACTCATTATCTACTTCACAAATATCATCACTGATGCAAAGAAGGTAGTATGGGTCATGTTCTCGCACATTTGGCATTTCCTAGTAATAGAATGAGCAACGGTTAAGATTCTCTCTCTGATTCTGCCTTTTTCTTGAAGCAGCCGCCCTATCTGTTGGGTCCTAGCCTCCAAAGTTTGCTCGGCTGCCTGGTTTTGTTCCCGGAGTTGTTGCAAGTCCATTTCTAACTGTGCTAGTGCCATGTAACAATGCTCTCTTTCAACTTTGAATTCTTTTGCCTGTTTGATCATTCTGTTCTCTGTGGCAATGACCTTTTTCTTTAATCCTGTGACCTCATTATTGTATTCTTCTTTCAACTGCTTAACCATGCGGGCCCGTTCTTCCGCGTTTTTAGCTAATTGTTTCCGAACCCCAGCTAATTCCTTTTCCGCTTTGTTGAGTTCAAAACTGTAGTCATTCACTTTTTGCCTTAGATTTTCTATAAGCTTTGTATCTTTGGCACTCCTGACGGGATTTTCGGCCGCTAACTTTATCTTTTGGATTTGGGCTCGTAAAGCTTCATTCTCTTTGGCCAATTTTTTTCTCTCACCCTCGTCAGCCGCGGCTTGCACGCTGTTTTCAAACTGGAGGTCTTGGACCTGTTTTTCCAATGCTCCTATGCGGGCCCTATATTCATTTTCTTTAGCTAACCAAGCCCACTATTCTTGCAATGATTCGGCAAACTCCCGGATGTGCGATCTTTTAGCTGGCCTTTCATGCTCATATTCTCTCCTATACCAAGCAAGGTATCCTGGCGACACTTCGCCTTTGGCCCGATCCTGTACGCAAGTATCCGCTTTTAAGTATTGGCATTCATTCCAGATCTGGCGGACTCTTGCTCCTGGGAGCTGTCCGTCAGGGCTAATTTCAACCACCTGAGCACTAAGATCGCCGTCTGTTGGCACTATTTGGAACCTCCCGAGTTGCCTTAAAACCCGATACGGGGCATAGGGCTGGATGCTCTTAAGACCCATTAAAAGGAAGTGCGGCCCCGTTGCTGGCATATATATGATTTAATTGACAGGCAACCATCCAAATGTCCACTCTATTTGACTAGCAGAGAGAGATCGAAAGTATGAAGTCCAGCCCGTGAATCCCTCGGGCAAGCTGATCCCCTTAATCCTTGTGTAAAACTCCTCTATACATGTCTTCTTTGTAGACCCATAACTCAGGAACTGAGGACGATGGCACAAGTGTTCGGTCATCCACATTTGCAACAATGAATTGCACCCCTCGAAGAAGTCTCCCCGGCTTTGCAGGCTGTAAGAGCGCGAAAGATTTCGGCTAATATCATGGGCGCAAGAGTGCTTTTGGCTTGAGTGAGTAGAGTGCTGAAACGGGATTATTACTAAAGATTCAGAGTCGCCACTTGGGAGATTTATGGTATCCCAAGTCACCGGTTGAATCCCGAATCGACAAAAATATTGACTCTGTATAACAGTCCGCGAACCAGAAATCCGAGTAAGGAATTCTGTTAACCCGGGAGAAGGTGTTAGGCATTCCCGGGTTCCGTGGTTCTAGCATGGTCGCTCAACTGTCATATTTGGATAGATATCTGATTTTTAAAACATGTTTTGACTTACGTGCTTTTTAACTTTAAACCGCTTTATTATTATTTTAGGAGAATTGCAACGTCGTGAGAACATGTCTCGAACCGCGTCACATAAATGCACCCGCGATTTTTGACACATTTCAACTTCGTTGGGATTTGGATTTGGGTCACATAAATATGCACCCGTATTTAGGAAGGTAAAATTATTTAAAAGACGTGCCTAAAGTAGCTAACGTGTTATTATCTTTGGGGAAAGCCGTGAAATTCGCTAAACGGCTCATCCCGAAGTCTAAGTATTTTTAGTATAAGCATTTAAAGAGGGCCCCACAATCATGTATTTTGTTTAGCGAGGCTCATCTCTTTTTATTAATTAAAAGGCAATCCTAAAATAACTATGGTTTTTATTTTTATTTGTCTCTAATAATAAAAGAAATAGCCCTAGTTAATTAACATGCTCATACATCATTATTTAAAGTGTTAAAGGAAATCAGGCCCTCAATTCATTGGGCCTCCAGACCTTGGACCTCAAGGCTGACTCAGCCCAGCTCATGAAGAGCAGCCCAATAAGAGGTCCAAATTTTTGATTGTAGAGGGCCAGGTGGCCTGGGCCTGCGATAAGCCCGATGGCGGATGCTGTCACACCTCCTTTTTTTCTTACTCCCCCGGAAAGGAGTATAATAAAAGGAGTTTTTTCAATTAAAGGACAATCGAAATGGGATTATTTATTAAAAGATTCAGAGTCTCCACTTGGGAGATTTATGGTGTCCCAAGTCACCGGTTTGAATCCCGAATCGAGGAAAGGGTTTGACTCTGTTTAACAGTCGCGAACCAGAAATCCGAGTAAGAAATTCTGTTAACCCGGGAGAAGGGGTTAGGCACTCCCGAGTTCCGTGGTTCCAGCACGGTCGCTCAACTGCTATATTTGGCTAAAGTCTGGTTTTAATACATGTCATCCTATGGTGCAATTTTAAAAAATTTGATTAACCGCTTTTAATTAGTTTTTTATGAAAATGAACGCCGTTTAAGAGCGTGTTTTTGGGATCACGTCACATGAAATGCTCCCGGATCCTCGACACCTCTTATTCAACGTTTTGGGATTTGGATTTGGGTCGCATGAAATGCATACCCGTATTTAAGAAGGTAAAATTATTAAAAGCGCGCCTAAAGCGGCTAGCGTCTTGTTAACTTTGCGGGAAGCCATGAAAATTCGCTAAATGGCACGTCCTGAATTTCTAAAATATTTTTAATAAAGCATTTAATGAGGGCCCCGCAATTTATGCACTTTTATTTGGCAAGGCTCGTCCCACTTTTATTTTAAAGGCCAATCCTAAAGTGACTATGACTTTCTATATTTTCTTTTCTCTAAAAGGGGCCTTAGCTAATTGAAGTTATAACATCCGGGCCACAAGCTCAAGTCCGAATTTAAAAAAAAGGAAAACCTCTTAATTTAAACTCGCTACTTAGCTTAAAAGCCTAGAAATGTGTTGCTGAATTAAAACAAGGGCTTGAGTAAGGTCTTCAGTACATTGGGCTTCAAAAGTGGCCCAGAAGCATGAGAATCCATTCAGCCTTAGACGAGGCTGCCCAGCGCTGGGCCTCAGTTGGCAAACTGCTTAGAATTTGGGCCCTTGGGAACAGGCCTGGCAATCCATTGTTTGCCCTTCCTAGATCCATAATTGAACCCCAAACCCAAACACTGGACTACAATTGAATTTCAAAGCGTTGGACACATTTCGCAACTGGGTTCAACAATTTGTCACAAATGAACAATTCAGGTTCATTAAATCAAGCAACTGCTGATCTTAAAGTTAAATTTCATTTTAGATTATGTTTAAGCTAATGCGTTACTTCAAGTATTTCATGAATTCAACCGTTCAACTAAAATGACTAACAATTACAATAAACATCAGCCTAAAATGAAGCTCTAATATGAGTGCTGGTCCTGTCTC
>NW_017675587.1:26911-32182 GCF_001879085.1 Nicotiana attenuata | reverse complement strand
ACTGTTTTGCCTTGCTCGAACTTCCGAGTTGTTATTGATTCCGAAGAGGGGTACGAAGGAAAGTAAATGAGGCTCAAGAGGGGTAACAACGGATAAAGTGTTTTGATAGCAGAACAAAATGCCTTCGTCATTTCAATCTCAAAAATATGCCAAATACAATAAAGTACAATTAAACCAAGAAATCATACATAGTATCACTTGACTACGTCAGAGTTGATAGCCATTTCTACACATTTTCCTTCCACATCTGTCAAATATAAAGCGCCATTGGACAACACTCTGGTTACAACAAATGGCCCCTGCCAGTTTGGGGCAAACTTTCCTTTTGCCTCAGCCCAATGAGGTAGGATACGTCTCAACACCAACTGTCCTACTTCAAACTTCCGCGGACGCACTTTCTTGTTATATGCTCTTGCCATTCTCTGTTGGTACAACTGAACGTGACACACTGCTGCCAATCTCTTCTCATCAATCAAACTTAGTTGTTCCAAGCGGGCTTTAACCCATTCAACATCATCAATCTCTGCCTCGGCGATGATCCGGAGGGACGGGATTTCAACCTCTGCGGGTATTACTGCTTCAGTTCCATACACCAGTGAATAGGGAGTCGCCCCTACTGAAGTGCGGACAGTAGTGCGATAGCCTAACAAGGCAAAAGGTAGCTTTTCATGCCATTGCCTTGACCCTTCTACCATTTTCCGAAGTATTTTCTTGATGTTCTTGTTAGCTGCTTCGACTGCCCCATTTGCCTTAGGACGATATGGGGTGGAATTGCGGTGCGTGATCTTAAACTGCTGGCATGTCTCGGCCATCAAATGACTGTTGAGATTGGCACCATTGTCTGTGATGATTACCTTCGGGATACCAAACCGACATATGATGTTCGAATGCACGAAATCAACCACCGCCTTCTTGGTCACATATTTGAAGGTTTTTGCTTCAACCCACTTAGTGAAATAATGAATAGCTACTAGAATGAACCTGTGCCCATTTGACGCCGCTGGCTCGATCGATCCAATGACATCCATTCCCCAAGCAACGAACGGCCATGGTGCTGACATTGTATGCAATTCAGATGGTGGAGAATGAATCAAATCTCCATGTACCTGACATTGATGACACTTGCGCACGAAACTGATGCAATCCCGTTCCATAGTAAGCCAATAATAACCTGCTCGGAGAATCTTCTTCGCCAGTACATATCCGCTCATATGAGGTCCGCAAACTCCCACATGTACCTCAGCCATGATAATTGTAGCCTGTTTGGCATCCATGCATCTCAGCAACCCGAGATATGGAGTTCTCTTGTACAACACTCCTCCACTGAAGAAAAATCCGCTTGCCAAGCGTCGAATTGCTCTCTTTTGATCCCCTGTAGCTTGTGCCGGGTATACTCCCATCCGGAGATATTCTTTGATATCATGGAACCACGGCTCACCATCAAGCTCTTCTTCTACCATATTACAATAGGCATGCTGATCTCGGACCTGAATCTGTAACAGATCCACATAAGCCTTGTCCGGATGATGCAACATTGATGCCAAAGTGGCCAAAGCGTCGGCAACCTCATTGTGAATCCTTGGAATGTGCTTAAAATCTATTGATTGGAACCGTTGACAAAGTTCATGCAAACAATGCCGATACGGTATGAGCTTCAAATCTCGTGTCTCCCATTCACCCTGAATCTGGTGTACCAGAAGATTCGAGTCACCCATGACCAAGATTTCCTGGACACCCATGTCTATAGCTAATCTCAAACCCAAGATACATGCCTCATATTCAGCCATGTTATTGGTGCAATAGAAACGAAGTCGAGCAGTGACAGGGTAGTGTTGCCCCGTCTCAGAAATCAGTACTGCTCCTATCCCGACACCCTTGGCGTTGGCAGCTCCATCAAAGAAAAATTTCCATCCAGGCTTCTCGACTTGTTCTAAGTCTTCAACATGCATTATCTCCTCGTCGGGAAAGTATGTTTTTAAAGGTTCATATTCATCATCAACTGGATTCTCAGCTAGATAATCAGCCAGCGCTTGCTTTCATTGCAGTCCGAGTCACGTAGACAATATCGAACTCCGTAAGCAGGATTTGCCATTTTGCCAGCCTCCCTGTGGGCATGGGCTTCTGAAAAATGTACTTCAACGGATCCAACCGAGAGATGAGATAGGTGGTATATGCTGACAAGTAATGTTTCAACTTCTGCGCCACCCAGGTTAAGGCACAACACGTCCTCTCAAGTTGAGTGTACTTTACCTCTTATGATGTGAACTTCTTGCTGAGGTAGTAAATTTCCTGCTCTTTCCTTCTTGTGATGTCATGCTGCCCCAGTACACAACCAAAAGAATTATCCAACACGGTCAGATAAAGGATCAAGGGCCTTCCCGGCTCCGGCGGGACCAACACAGGTGGACTAGCCAAATACTTCTTAATCTTGTCAAATGCTGCTTGACATTCATCCGTCCATCTGACCGCAGTGTCTTTCTTTAGCAGCTTGAAGATGGGCTCGCAAGTGGTTGTAAGCTGGGCAAATGAACCTGCTGATGTAATTCAACCTGCCAAGCAAACTCATCACATCTTTCTTGCTCCTTGGCGGCGGTAGCTCCTGAATGGCTTTGATCTTAGACGGGTCTAACTCAATGCCGCGTCGACTTACCACGAATCCCAATAACTTCCCAGATGGTACTCCAAACGCACACTTTGCTGGATTAAGCTTGAGGTTGTACCTGCGGAGTCTCTGGAAGAATTTCCTCAAATCCCTAACATGGTCACATCGTTTCCTCGACTTTATGATCACGTCGTCCACATAGACCTCAATTTCCCGATGTATCATGTCATGGAACATGGTGGTCATCGCCCGCATATACGTTGCCCCTGCGTTCTTCAACCCAAATGGCATGACTCTGTAACAATACGTCCCCCAAGGCGTGATGAATGCCGTCTTTTCAGCATCCTCCTCATCCATCAAAATCTGGTGATAGCCCGCATAGCAATCCACGAAGGAACCAATCTCATGTTTGGCACAATTGTCAATCAATATGTGGATGTTTGGTAGTGGGAAGTTGTCTTTCGGACTTGCCTTATTGAGGTCACGGTAATCTACGCACACTCTGGTCTTTCCATCCTTCTTTGGCACAGGCACAACATTGGCTAACCAGGTGGGATACCGCGAGACCCTGATGACCTTTGCCTCAAACTGTTTGGTGACCTCTTCTTTGATTTTCACACTAATGTATGTTTTAAACTTCCTTAGCTTCTGCTTGACAGGAGGGCATGCTGGGTCAGTGGGCAATTTGTGAACCACCAAATCGGTGCTTAAACCTGGCATGTCGTCATATGACCATGCAAAAACATCTTTATACTCAAAAAGTGCTTTAATTATCTCTTCTCTGAGCTGTGGTTCCAAATGGACACTTATTTTCGTTTCCCGCACATTCTCCTGATCCCCTAAATTTATTGCCTCTGTGTCATTCAGATTAGGTTTGGGTTTTTCTTCAAAGTGGCTTAATTCTTTACTGATTTCCTCAAAAGCTTCCTCATCATCATATTCTATTTCGTCATCACACTCAACTTCTTGTATTATTATGTCTGAGTTAGATTGGCTTTTAAGACTGGGATGAAGACTCCTCATGCATGACACATCACTGAAACCAGCATAAAAGGGACTGTACAAGAAAGAAAAGAAAGACAAAAATGAAAACTATCAGGAATGAAAAAGAGGGAAATTACATTTCATTAACATTTAAGATAACAAGGTTTAACTCATCCAAACGGACGGAACATAGCATCCGAATTACAACCTTGGAAATAATCCAGATGAAATTGAAAGAAAATCAAAACTAACTACCAAGACTCCCTCCGGGTAGGAAGGGGAGTTGCTTCCCAATTGTTAAGCTTTGCCTGGGGCCCCACGAACTGAACATCTACCTTGCTTGGACCTTCTCCAGCTTCCAACACATTCACCTCATGAAACAACTTTTCAAACTTCTCAATCAGCTCCTTGTCGGGGTCAACCATACCACTGGGCATTGCCGTTGCTAGGCGCTTCTTCGTACCAGGCCTAATAAAGGAACGGGAAAGGCGGGGAATGGGTTTTGGAAGGGTCCATGCTTTCTTTTTCATTTTTCTAGCTTGCCTTATGTCTGCAGCAGTGGGCTTGAAGCCCAAACCAAAGGTATCTAGGTTTGCAGGAAGGGATACGGGCTGTACGATGCCTTGTAAAGAAGCACCCAAGCCTTTTCCAGGTACAAATCCGTTCTTCAGCATTTCCGACGCAACCATGACGGATGCAACAGCTATCTTTGGCACAAGAATGCACTTCCCTTCTGGAATCTTCTCAACCGATACCGTATCGAAGACTTGATAAACCCATGGGCCTTTGTCATTCTCAGCTTTTATAAAAGGCACAATGGTGTCACCCAGAATGCACGAACCATTTTCCCCATGCACCACAATCTCTTGCCTGTCCCATTCGAATTTGAACATCTGATGCAAGGTAGATGGCACTGCCCTTGCTGCATGGATCCAAGGTCGGCCTAACAAGAGATTGTAAGAGACAGCCACATCGAGCACCTGGAACTCCATAGTGAATTCAACTGGGCCTATTGTCAGCTTAGCACTATATCCCCAACTGTGTCCTTGCCTCCCCCATCAAATCCTCGCACGCAAATGCTATTTTTATTAATTCTCTCGCTGTCCACTTTTAACTTTTCCAGGGTGGAGAGAGGGCAAATGTTTGCACTGGACCCGTTATCAACAAGCACCCGGGTGACCACGGAGTCTTCACATTTCACCGTGAGGTAGAGTGCTTTATTATGTTCAGTGCCTTCCAAAGGCAGCTCATCATCAGAAAATGTAACCCTGTTGACTTCAAAGATCTTGTTTGCTATTTTCTCTAAATGATTCACAGAAATCTTATCGGGAACATGGGCCTCATTCAGAATTTTCATCAATGCCTGGCGGTGCTCATCTGAGTGAATCAATAATGATAGCAAAGAGATTTGCGCCGGGGTCTTTCTCAACTGTTCTACAATGGAATAATCCTGGGCCTTCATCTTCTTCAAAAATTCTTCTGCCTCTTCTTCAGTTACAGCTTTCTTCACTGATACTGGATTATCTTTGGTGAGTCTAGCCTTTCTCAACTCGTCAGGAGCAAAACATCTCCCCGAGCGAGTCAGACCATGTGTTTCACAAACTTCTTCCTTGACTTCCTTTCCCTGATACATCACTGTCACTCGGCCGTAATTCCATGGGACGGCCTTTCCACTGAGTACCGGT
>NW_017675587.1:0-22297 GCF_001879085.1 Nicotiana attenuata | reverse complement strand
TCTTTTCTTTTTGCCTTTTTGTGGTTTTTCCTCTTTTCCTTTTTTCTTTTCCTTTTGGTTATGGTCGAATCCTACGTGGATTGCTTACGTATCATGACCCCGCATGAATCAGACAGAGCGTAGTTCTTGCAAATTAATGCAAAAATAAGGAGATATTCTTTTTTTGGATTTTCAAATTTGTTTTTCTTTGAAGGGAAACTACAGAAGCAGACCCAAAATAACAAACTACAAACTCGATGATTAAAACTAGATCAAGAGTACATCAAAGCTTCACATCCTGGGACCCGTGGGGCATCACTCGGCATCGCCACAGGCTTCCGCAAGACTGAGAAGGTTTCAATGTCGACTGCGACTATTTTTAAAAACAACTGGCCATGTAATGGCTTATTTTGACAAAGTGGCTATTTTTTGCAAAATTTTAATTGAGAAGACAAAACTCGATTTTGCAGATACGGCCTTTCAACACTTCCGAGAGGGAGATTTTAAGACTGTGCCCGCAAAAAAAATGACTCGGGGTGGCTGTTCTTGCAAAAACGGCCTTCCGGCGTCCTTTTGAGGGACATTCGGCTTATTTAAACAAGAATGGCATCACCCGACTTATTCATAACGAAAATTAAAATTTGACATTTTTTGGCTATTTCTTATTTTTTTTTTTGCAAAACGGGTGGTTGGACCCGATGAGGGTTGCCTACGTATCTCACACTTGGTGAGAATCAAACCAGCGTAGTTCGGGCAAATACACCTAACTATTTTTGAAAACGAGACTTTTTTTGTTTTTGTTGGCAAATACACTATTTCTGAAAGCAAGATTTTTTTTGATATTTTCTTTTTCAGTGGCAAATAAACAAACTAATTTGAAAATAAAACTCTTTTTGTTTTTCTTTTCCATTGGCAAACAAAACAAACTAAAAAAACTTTTCTTCTTTTTCTTTCATTTTCTCAAAAATCGGCAGCATTTCGGCACTACCTGGACATTGGTTTTTCTAATATAGGTAATTAATTTCTCTTTTCCCTTTTCCCCTTTTCGCTTTTCCAGATATTCAAAGCCGGTCAGCATGCGAGTCCAAAACAGATAAATGCACAAGTAGGATGCATCAGGATGGTCCATTATTCCGGGTACACCTGTCCTAGACGGACCCAACCCCTGTGTTGAGTCCCCTAAGTCAAAATGCACGTGATGCAGATAAGTGTTCCTACTAGGGATCCGGCATGAGGTCAAGTTATTCTAGGTTAAAAACCTGGGTATATGTTCTAGACTGTGTACCCGAGCGGACAACTCAAGTCGAGGAGGGGGCTACGTACCGGGAACCAAAAGGCCATCCGGCTTAGTAACTTGTCCGGCCTCTTTCTTATTTTAAGGTATGACACTAACAGAATAGGGAGTCTCCACCAGTGAGCACATCCCCGGAGGTGAGAAGAGAAGGGTTTCGCCACAGTTTATATACAATCCAGATAATATCAAAGCGGTAAAAAGCAACATTTTGCACATTAGGCCCAAACATGTAGGAAAATCAGATAAAGCCAAATATAACAATTATTCTAAGCTCGAATTCTGAACCCTGAACCAAAGTTCTGGGTTATTATCCCCAGCAGAGTCGCCAGAGCTGTCACACCTCCTTTTTCGCTACACCCGCAAGGGCGTAAAGGAGTTTTTCCACTTAAAGGACAATCGGAACGGGATTTAATTATTAAGATTTCAGAGTCGCCACTTGGGAGATTAATGGTGTCCCAAGTCACCGGTTGAATCCCGAACCGAGGAAATTATGACTCTGTTAACAGTCCGCGAATCAGAAATCCGAGTAAGGAATTCTGTTAACCCGGGAGAAGGTGTTAGGCATTCCCGGATTCCGTGGTTCTAGCACGGTCGCTCAACTGTTGTATTTGATTTTATCTGATTTCAAAACATATTCTAACCTATGTGCCTTTTATTAATAACCCGCTTTTATTATATATTTAATTAATTTTTTTTATAAGAACTGCAACGTCGTGAAAATGTATCTCGAACCACGTCGCACCAGTGCACCCATGGTTGTCGACACATTTCGACTCCGTTGAGATTTGGATTTGGGTCACATCAATGTGCACCCGTATTTAAGAAGGTAATTTTATTAAAATACGCGCCTAGAGCAACTACGCGTTTATTATCTTTGGGAAAGATCGTGAAATTCGCTAAACGGTCCGCCCGAATTCTAAGTATTTTTATATAGCATTTATTGAGGCCCCGCAATTTATATTTTTATTTGGCGAGGCTCGTCTCATCATTTATTTAAAGGTCAATCCTAAAACGGCTATGATTTTCTATTGGGCTTCGTCTCTATCAATAAAAGAAAAGTCCTATTTTAACATTGTTTAAGAATTATTGTACTTGGGTCCATGTGCCCTCATGAAAACAGATCCTTATCATGTTGGGCCTTGCAAGCAACCCTCATAAAAAACTATTAATCAGATACGCCCAAAGGGCAGGCCAATTGTGGGCCTGGACTGAAAGGTGTAATTGCAGACAGCCGTTTGGGCCTGGCAGTCGAGCCCAGTAAGGCACATTCCCTTGACAACTTATAGTTTAACTCAGTCAATAGACGTTCTGAAATTCAAGCCCATTCAGTTATGAGAATTCAACCTAAACAATTACTAATGACAATTCAATTTAACAAGGCAATTTGTTAATTCAGCTATTTGCATGTTTCCTGATTTTATATGGAAGCTATAGGTGATTACTAAAAAAAATTTGAAGCCTGAATCATAGAATCAAATACATTTACAATACACATACTGACTAATAATCTGATTGTATCATTTTTTGCATCAACATGCTGAAACTTAGAAACTACTTGACTACAATGAGATTTAAACAATCAACTCCAACTTCGTTAAATCTATTTGTACTACATTTGTTATACTAAAGTGTGAAACAGTCCAAACCATCCGAAATAGTCCAAAATAACAGTTCAGTCTTAATTACAAACCATGATCTACTGAAATTCATGAGATTACATGAGATATAACACAAAATTATCAGGAACTATGCTGCATTTCACTCATCTCCACAAACTCGTAAGTTACATTGAGGCAGTTTCAAAATGTGTACCTGAGAATTGAATCACAACAGAAGAATAGGAGATCAGCAACAGAATAATAGGCAGCAGCACACTGATGCTTAGAACAGCTCAGAAAATACACCAGCAGTCTAGAAATGATTTCAAAAACCAGCAGATTCAAGAACAATTTCGAAAACCAGCTTGAACACACCCACAGAAACTCAAAATCAATTTGAATAAACCCAAAACCACTCGAAAAACCAATCAGTAAACCTCAGAGGAACCTCAGCAATCAGAAGAGCAGAGAGTTGATCAAAATTAACCAAAGATCAATGTAACAGTGCTTATTTTTTATTTTTGTTGCATTTTTTTTATTTTGTTTTAACTAAGAACTAAAAGAAGATTTTGATCTCAGATTTGAATTCTCAGATCTGAAACTTGAAGAGGGATTTTTTTGGGGGGATTTTGGGCTCCCAAAACTTGTTATACAAGGCAAATGAATGCCTATTTATAGGCAAACTTAGGGTATAATTTCAGATTTTCATTTTACTCTTTAGTCCCTATTTTATTTCTATTTTTACCCCTTATTTTCTGACTTGTACTACAAGTAAGTAACTCTTATTTACTGAAATCTATACTAAAGCCCATTCTAGAAGTTCCTATACCCATTACAATTCCTATACTACCCTTACTTCATTTTAAAATTTACCAAATCTGATTAAACTACCCTTTTTTCCTTCCCAAAATACCCTTAAAACATCCAGGAATTACTAACCAAACCCCTTACCCTTAGCTAAAATCTAACTAAAGTTAACTAACAGGTGATTTATTCAGCTATATCCAAACAACCTATCTTAAACACTACACCAATTAACACTAATATCGAATGAACAATTAACAAACTGATAAACTGAAATTAGTCCAAATCAAATTCCAAATCCAACTTCACATGAACAGAACAAAGAAAAGCCTAATTATACTAACGACCAATTATCATCGAAACACATCAAAACTGAATTATGATTAGCAAACTAAAAGTAAAGAACAATTATATCACGATTAAACTAAACACATAACACAAAAGAAAAGGAGCTACAGCGGGATTAACAAGAACACAATTGAGTCAAGCATTCATAAAAACGAAAGAAACAAAATATAACAAAAATGAACGTATGAATTTAACTGATTGAAACAGATGGAACGAAAAAGAAGAAAAAGAGAAATTAAAATATACTAATAAAAATAAAATCATAAAACTAAAGGACACTTACTATGGAAATCACTCGACCCTAAAAAATTCCCAAAAGGCTGGTCCGAACGAACCCTAAATCCAAAGGGTCCCTATGCTGTATTAAAATTCATGAGGCTCTGGCATGGAATCTATCACGAAGGAGGTAAGACGGTCCTCTGGTGGCCATTTGGGTGGGGAAAAAGAGGTGGCGTCGCTACTGGAATTCAAAGGCGGCGGCTAGGGTTCTTCGACTTCGAATCAAGATTCGAAGCCTTTGAGGTTGATTCAGAGGAAAAGAGATGGGGATTTGGCATGAGAAGGCTGAGACGATGCCAGGGTGTGATTTTGACGGCCATTGGGGTAACTCACGTCTTGGCCGGAATCTTCAAAATGAAGATTCGAGCCGGTGAGGCCTGATTCAAGGGAAAACGGGTGCATGGTTAAAAAGAGGAGATCGAGGAGGGTCACCGGTATATTTTTGGTGGTCATCGGCGTAGTTGTCGTCTTCGCCGCCGGCGAGTTTTATCGGAGAAAAATAGGGCGGCGGCTGATGAATTAGGGTTAGGGTTTGAGGCGATGGGGAAGGTCTGGGGGGGGGGGGAATTTTTCGGACATATGTATATAGAATAACCTAGGATGATCTCGTCTGTTGGATCAACAATCAAAGGCTCTGATTAGCTATAAGAAACGACGTCGTTTTGGACTTCAACGAATTGGACCGGGTGGGGACGTTTGTTTGGGCCTGAACAGGTGGGTAATTTGAACTTGGGCTAGGGAGAACGTTTGGGCTAGCCTCAGATTTGGCCCAAATTACATTAGCCTATGTTTTTCTTCATTTTCTTTATTAATTCCTTTTCTTTGTTTTCTCCTTTGTATTTTTTTTATTTATTGCTTTCATTTTGTATTTTTTTTTTGTATTTTTTCTGATTTTATTAAAAATGCTGAAATAAAACTCACAATCAAATAACACTAAAAATTAGATTTCCTAATTAATTCCTTAATAAAAATGCAAACTAATACAAATTTAAACTAAAAATGCAAGACGGACTATTTTTGTTATTTTCTTTATATTTTATTCTAAAATAAATTAACCCCTAATTAATACTAAAATGGGAAATTAAATGCAAATGCAAAATGTATTTTATTATTATTTTTTTTATTTTTCACTAAAATGCACAAATAAAATGCAAACAATTAACACAAAATTCACAAAAATTGTAAAAATAAGGAAAAATCTTTTTTTTTTGTTTGAATTTTGTGGGAATAATTCATATATAGGGCAAAAATCACGTGCTCACATAATGCCAATTAACTAGGGCCCTTTAGAGACATAATAAATGGAAAAATCGTAGATCGTTTTTAGGTAGCTGAATGAAACTAAACCAGCTGAGAAATACCTTAACTTGGAGGATTTGAACAAAGCCAAGAAGAAATGCTTCCCGATCAAAAAGCCAGTTAGTGCCGAAGAAGCAGAAGAGTTCTTCCGCAAAATGAAAGCTGCGGACTACGAGGTAATAGACCAACTTCGAGAGTCTCCTTCACAGGTTTCACTCCTGTCCTTATTGGTAAGATCAGCCGAGCATTAGAAAGTGTTGATAAAAACCCTCAACGAGGCTTATGTCCCGATTGAAACCACTGTTGAACAACTGGAGAGGATGGCAGAAAGATTCTTCGCGGTCAATCAGATTTCATTCAGCAAGAATGATTTTCCCTCGGAAGGGGCCGCCCACAACAAAGCCCTTCATCTGAAAGTTAAATGCGAGGGGTATTATCTGAAAAGAGTCATGCTGGATGGTGGGTCCGGGGTTGATATTTGCCCTCTCTCAACTTTGCAAAGAATGGAGATCGGGACTGAGAGAATCAGGCCTAACAACGTCTGTCTGTGTGCGTTTGATGGCATCAAAAGAGACACCATAGGCGAGATCGATTTGATTTTGGCTATTGGTCCTGTGGATTTTGAGGTGACCTTTCAGGTCCTAGACATGGATACTTCTTATAATTTCCTCTTGGGAAGACCTTGGATTCACGCGGCGGGAGCCGTACCTTCTACTCTCCACGAGATGGTGAAATTTGAATATGAAGATAAGGAGATTGTAGTCCACGGAGAGGACGAGCAGTCCATTTATCGGGACCCGTCAGTCCCATGTCTCGAAGCTAGGGAAGGTAGTGAACATATAGTCTATCAAGCCTTCGAGTTTGTGGTGGCGGACCAATGTGAAGAAGGAAGCCCATGTCCTCAACCCTTTCTCTCAAATGCGTCAATTATGGTGGCCAAGGAAATGATCAGGCATGGATATAAAATCGGGAAGGGGCTCGGGACATCATTGCAAGGTACCATAGAACCTGTCACTCTGGCTGCTAGCGAGAAGTTCTTTGGTGTGGGTTTTCAGGTCGCACCGGCTGATGAAACATGGGCAAATAAGCGGAAGAACAATGGTTGGGTCTTGCCTCAGCCAATCCCGCATCTGTTTGAAACATTCGTCAAGCCCAAGTACAATGAAGAAGAAGAAGATGAGGCCTTCACGGCCAAGGAAATTGAAGAAATCTGTGGGGCTATGAGGCAGATGTTGTACGAAACCCACATGGTTCAGCCAGGAGAAGGCTCGAGCACCGCTGAGGTGCTGTATATGGGGCCCAATGCCAAGTTGTAAAACTGGAAGGCTACTCCGTTCCCAGTCAGGCGGGAATCCCGGTAGTCCAGTCTTGCCACCTTTTCTACATGACGAGTTATTCCAGGGTGTAACTCGGATGTTTCCTTTAGTTTACTGTCTTTAAATTCCAATGTAAACCCTTCTATCTTCAAAAATTGAAAAAAAATAAAAAAAAATCAAAAATCAAATGAAATTAATATTTCATTGTCCAGGAATGTCTCTTTTCTTAATCTTGTCATTTTTCTTATTCTCTTTTTAGTTCTATTAAATGCAGATTTCAATAACATGACATGCTTGCGGACTTCATGCCCAGATCCCAAACGCTGTCAGACTTCGAAATAACGAATCAAGAGTCAAAATGCAAAGAAGATAAGTTTGAGGAAATAAAACAAAGAGCTGAAACAGTTGAAGGAAAATTGGCTCCAATTTGGAAAGGTCCATACATTGTAACAAGAGTACTGCCAAAAGAGTGCGTTGTACTTGGGACACATCGAAGGAAATGTCCTGAAACAACTGTCAATGCTAATGCAACCAAAAGGTACTATATTGGATCCTCTATATAACATAAATATTCTCCGGTTGGGATGAAGAAGGCTTTTATTCTCTCTACCCAAACACTATCAACCCTTTGCAAACCCTTTGAGCCGGTTACTCTTCCGTGATTACCCTCTTTGGAACCTGAAAGTATTGTCGAAAAAAATTGAAATGAAAAAAAAAAGAGAAGAAAAAGAAAGATACAAAAAAAAGATAAAAAATGAAAAAAAAATGATGATGGAAAAGAAAAAAGAAGTGGAAAAGGAAAGGAAAAAGAAAGAGAAAAGTAAACAAAACAAAACAGAAAAACAAAAGGAAAAAAAAAACAAAGTTCCCTGAACTACGTTCGACTTGATTCCGGAAGGATACGTAGGCAGTCTCTCTCTGGGGTTCAGTCACACCAAAACAAAAATCCAATTTTCCCCAAAAGTGAAACTGGGGCAGATGTTATAATGGTTCGGCGATGATCCCGCCTGAACGGTTCCAAAGTTGTAATTCAATCCAAATTCTTCTGACCCAAACCTTGTTAAGTCCTTCCGATCAAGCGGTGAAAGGTGTTCAAAATCGGAGAACGCAGTTGTTTGAACCCGATGCAATCAAGATAAGAGAAATAAAATGAGAGAGTCTTATTGGTGAAAACCTACGGGCACCGTAAGGCGATGGTGAGCAGAGAAATTGAAATGAGAGAGTCTTGTTAGTGAAAACTCGTAAAGAGCACTATAAGGCGACGATGAGAAGAGAAATGAGAGAGGTCGATTGGCCAAAACCCGAAAAGGACGCCGTTGATCGAAAAGAAGAAATCCCTCACCACCATTGGCACTGAAAGAGTCATGGCAAGGTTTCTCGATTTTAAAATACGGGTCGTAATGGGTTTATGAGAAGTTGGATAGTTGTGCAGATCAGGTATCCAGTCCAAGAAGCATGTCATGTCTATTGAAGTCTGCATTTACTCCAGATAAGTCCTTCTGTCCTTCCCGAAAGGGACACTTCTCTTTAAATTCACTTTCTTGTCCTTTGTTTGCTTTTCTTTGAATCCCTTTCGGTCTAACTCTGTCCCGAAACTAATACAAAGAAAAGGTGGCAAGATTGGTTTTACAGGGTTCTGCTTAATAAAAGCCAAATCCAAAGAAAAGTACCCAGCCTCAGCGGGCGCATCAAGTCGATCCCGACTGGCCATGATGATCGATGCTCTGAAGTCAAAATTATTGAAAATAAAAGAAATCCAAAGTCAAGTTCTCATAGAGGCAGAATAAGATGAAAGGGCCAAAGCCCCATAAGGGTGAACCGTCATGAGAAATTTTGGAAAGTTGAGTTCCTCGGTTTTAGAAGAGAGATCAATCTTCAGAAAGCCAGCAAGCAACAGAGATTCTCACCAAAAGAGTTGGGCCGAGATCAAGTGATCAAAACATTCAAGGCAACAAAACCAACCACCATTTCAAACTAACAATTGTTCTTTGTTTGACAACATGAAACAAGTGCAATCCAAAGCAACCTTGCAAGAAGCAGGTGCAACCAAAAAGAAGAAAATGCGCAAAGGCTAGAAACAACTTTGCAGCAACAATCCACAAAAAGGGAAGTCCCCTCCAAATTTTTTCCCACATTTACTCATTCCATGAAATATAAATAAAAAAAGAAGAGAGAATAAAAAAAAATGAAAAAAAAGATAAGAAGAAAATTCAAAAAATGGTAGCTTAGGACCCCGAATATCAATTTTTACGCTTTTCCAACATAGGGTCTCCACTCCCTAGTTGAGTTTATTATTTTTAGATATAGGGTCTCCACTCCCTAGTCGCCTTTAGCCAACATGGGGTCTCCACTCCCTAGTTGAGTTTATTTTTAGACATAGGGTCCCCACTCCCTAGTCGCCTTTTGCCAACATAGGGTCTCCACTCCCTAGTTGAGATTATTTTAGACATAGGGTCCCCACTCCCTAGTCGCCTTTTACCAACATAGGGTCTCCACTCCCTAGTCGGCTTTTGCCAACATAGGGTCTTCACTCCCTAGTTGAGATTATTTTAGACATAGGGTCCCCACTCCCTAGTCGCCTTTTGCCAACATAGGGTCTCCACTCCCTAGTTGAGACTATTTTAGACATAGGGTCTCCACTCCCTAGTCGCCTTTTGCCAACATAGGGTCTCCACTCCCTACTTGAGATTATTTTAGACATAGGGTCTCCACTCCCTAGTCGCCTTTGGCCAACATAGGTTCTCCACTCCATAGGTGAGATTATTTTAGACATAGGGTCTCCACTCCCTACTTGAGATTATTTTAGACATAGGGTCTCCACTCCCTAGTCGCCTTTTGCCAACATAGGGTCTCCACACCCTAGTTGAGATTATTTTAGACATAGGGTCTCCACTCCCTAGTCGCCTTTTGCCAACATAGGGTCTCCACTCCCTAGTTGAGTTTATTTTTAGACATAGGGTCTCCACTCCTTAGTCGCCTTTTGCCGACATAGGGTCTCCACTCCCTAGTTGAGATTATTTTAGACATAAGGTCTCCACTCCCTAGTCGCCTTTTGCCAACATAGGGTCTCCACTCCCTAGTTGAGATTATTTTAGACATAGGGTCTCCACTCTCTAGTCGCCTTTTGCCAACATAGGGTCTCCACTCCCTAGTTGAGATTATTTTAGACATAGGGTCTCCACTCTCTAGTCGCCTTTTGCCAACATAGGGTCTCCACTCCCTAGTTGAGATTATTTTAGACATAGGGTCTCCACTCCCTAGTCGCCTTTTGCCAACATAGGGTCTCCACTCCCTAGTTGAGATTATTTTTAGAGATAGGGTCTCCACTCTCTAGTCGCTTTTCCAACATAGGGTCTCCACTCCCTAGTTGACTTTTAGTATAGATACAGGGCTCCACTCCCCAATCCCTTTTTCCCCAAGGATACACAATCCTGATTTTATTGCTTTCAATAAAGAAACAGTTTAGATTTTAGTTACAAATAACTCACGAAATTTTCCTAGTGAAAACTGGGGCAGAAAAATTTCGTTCGTTTGTTTGTTTTGGTGCCTGAATAGGTTTTCACCTCGAGGCACAAGGTTTGAGATGACCAAAAGAATGAGTCTCAATCCAGAATAAAGAAAAGAAGAAAAAGAGCAAAAAGAAGTGAACTCAAAGTGCAGAAGTAGGAAAAGATGCAGACTGCTCAAGATATGATTAAAATCACAAGCTTCGCATGTCCCGCCTTGATCCAAAAGCTGAAGAATGAACCAGCGGTCGCAGCTAATGAGCATCAAGATTCAGATCAAAGTCTGCAGGAAGAACCAGCCAACACTCAAGATCAAGTGTCAGAAGGTTTATAGATAGGAATCTTGTAACTCCTAGTTGATAGGCTTAGCTAGTTTAGCTTTTTATTTTCCATTTTGGTGTAATAAGGAGTTCAACAAGCGGTAGCAGCAAGAACAACAGTGAAATCACAGCTTCTTGGTAGTCCCAGCTACCGAAACTTCCAGAACTACACTTACCTGATTCCTTTATAGCCGAGGATATGTAGGCAACGTCTGAAGCAAGGTTCGGTCAGGCTTTTTAAATCAATGCTTCTCATGGAGTTTCAAACGGGCAAAAATCCCTCATAATTGCTCAGTTTATCTTTGCTCGGAAACCCTTCGTGTCTCCGAGCAAAGAGGGGCAGCTGTTAGCACGTGATCTTTGCCCTATTTGAAATACTCCTACAGAATCCCAAGGAATTAGATTGTTCTTTTAATTGTTTGCCATTTTAGAAATTATTGTAGAATTTTCTTAATTATTTGCATTTTTCTGTGCATGTTTAATTTTATTTAATTCATGAAAATACAAAAATACTCTGCATTTGCATTTAGGATTTATTTCTACATTTTTTTAGGTTAATTAGTAAATTAGTCGTTTTATAAAAATGAAAATCACAAAAAAAATGACTCACTTTGCACTTTAACTTTTCAATTTTGAATTTTATAGTTTTTCTTTTAATTTAGGAGTTATTTAATTTTTGTAAATACTATGACTAGTAATTAGCTTAATTTGGTAAATTAATTTAGTTTTAAGAGTTAATTTATGTTTTAATTTAATTTGAAAAGGAAAAAAAAAGGAAATCGTTTGAAAATTGAAAGGAAAAAGAAATAAGAAAGGCTTTTTTTGGGCCAAACTCGTAACAGCACAAATGATTCCGCCCCCCCCCCCCACCCCCAAGACTCGTTCAAATCCAGGTCCAGATCGCCCCATACCCGGTCCAAACTATCAGGTGTTTAGATAATCCAAACGACGTAGTATAGGGCCAATACTACGCCGTTTGGAGTTTGTTTGTTTTAATTTAATCCTAGACATCCATTTGACTTCATCCAACGGCCAGGGAACCCTCCCCCATCTTAAATAAAATTGTTCGAACCCCTTTAGTTTAATGTCGTACCCCTTCACTTCACCTTCTTCATCTCAGACCAAACCCTAGCGCCGCCTTAAATCCCTCTCCCTCTCCGGTGGCGGCGCCACCTCAAACCACCACCAAATCTACACCACAAAATTCTCATGACCTCCCCTTTCCCAACCTCTAACCAGTTTCCCTCGAATCCATTTAGAACGTCTCGAATCTTCAATCGAAGCAATCCGGCCAAAACCCTAAAACCTCAAATCTCCCAAATCGTCAAGTTTCGTTGAGTGATTAGGGTCGAAATTGGTTTTATCCGTCTGTTCTCAACGAGAACACACGATTAAGGCCAATTTTGGCTCAAAATCGAGGTTTCTGAAGATCCTTTCAAGACCACTGTCCAATCGTTTTTTCTAGGTAACTTTTCGGCCACTTTTCTTTCATTCATTTTCATTTTTATTCTCATTTTTCATATTCTTCTGTTTCTTTCCTTTTCTTTCTTATTTTTCTGTATGCATGCTAAGATTATTTTTAGTCAGCATTTTGTTTAGTTAGTTTATTTAATTTTGTTGTTTGTTTTGGTTCAAATTCCTTTCTGTTTTTGTTTTCTTCGGATTCAGGGCTTCTGAGTTCTTGTAACTCTGTAGGCTGATTTTCTCGTGGGTTTTGACCTTTGAATTAAACTTGGGTTCTGTCAGTCAGAAGCCCAAAGAGGGAAGGGTCCATTCGGCTCGTTGAGCCAGGGTTTTGGTTTGTTTATTGGGTCAATTTGACCCATGGTTGGTCTTGAAGTAAATAATAGGGGTTTTCAAGGGTATTTGGGGGAAATTAATTAAGGGAATCTTCAAAAACTAAAAAGGAAACTTCCTGGAAAGAGGGGTTTGGGCTGGTTCAGTAATTGGTTTAAAAGTTTAGGGTTTAAAATGAAAGAATTGGAAACCGGGGAAGGGGTAATTGATAAAATTAGAAACCAATTCTGCTGACCTAGAGGTCCTCTATAAAAGGCCTATTTCTTTCTTCTCAAGTCAGATTTCAGAGAATTTAGAGAATTAGAATACTGAAGTTGAGAAACGGCTGAAAGAATAGCTCACTACTGATATAACTTGAAAAATCAGAAAGAACAAAAAAAGCAAACAAAAAGAATTTGGCAAATAACTGTTCCATTGCAGTTGTGTCTTCATTTTCTTTGGATTTTTAAAAGCTCAAATGGACTACTATTTTTCTGGGCTCAAAATTGGTGGTAGCTGATTGAGGATTGCTGTTTACTGCTGTTTAAAGAAGCTGCTGTTATTGTTGTTTCCTTGCTGAAAGTTTGTGTTTGTTTCTTGCTATCCCAGGTATTCCTTTGAACTTATGAATGGCAAATGGAGCTTTGAATGTGTGTTTGTATGGAAAATATGG
Organism: Nicotiana attenuata; assembly: GCF_001879085.1. Classification (NCBI taxonomy): domain Eukaryota; kingdom Viridiplantae; phylum Streptophyta; class Magnoliopsida; order Solanales; family Solanaceae; genus Nicotiana; species Nicotiana attenuata. The sequence goes on along the minus strand of NW_017675587.1, from coordinate 9,105 downwards.
TTCTGCTAAAAGTCTAATAAGGATCATTTTGTTTGGTTTTCTTCAGTCTTCCATGTTTGTTGTTATTCAGTTTTCATTCCACATCTACTTGTCTATTTTTCTTCTTGTAATGTTTAAGTTTATTGTGAGGATTTTTGGTTAATGAAGTTGTTAGTAGTATATATTCAAAAACTCATGCTGATGGTAGTAAGTTTGTATAATAGTCCTGTTAGCCTATTATTCATTGAAATGGGGAGCTGAATATTTGTAATGGTTTTGGGGTTTGCCTGTTATTTTAAGGGATGAATTCCAAGCCTATGTTGTGTGTATTTGGAAAGAATTTCGTGTGACTGCATAACACTGTCCAAACAGGTCACATTAGAAGTCAGATGTTGTTATGGGTAGTTGAATGTATGAATTTGGCCATTCATTACTTATTTAAGGTCATTTGAATCATAAAAAGTTTTAAGTCATTTGATATGGTATCTTGTCAATCATGTATGTATACAATCAGTGTCTTATAGTTCTTGCTGTGGTGAAGTATTCAGCCTTGAAATTTTATCGATAATTAATTTGATTTATGGAGTGGTTTAATGTTCAATGAAATTGTATGACAAGGGTATCCTTTGGGCTGTGGGGTCTGAAGGGGAGCTGGTCTAAAGTCAGCAAACCAAAGCCTGCAGTGCACTTGGGCCCAATTAGACCCTTGGATGATCCTGTTTTATTTGGGCCTCACCTTAAGCCCAACTCCCTTTTAAATGTTTTTGTTATTGAAAGCCTGGAATTCGTTCTTCCCTTCAAACGTTAGGCCATAGCAGGACTTTACATAGGCAGCCCATAATGATGCGTATAGGATTTAATTGGGCTAAAACTCAAACTGCCTTTAGTCCTTTAATTAAACATGACTCCTTTAATTAGTTTGAGGTGTGCCATGTTACCAAAACCAATGACACATGGCCCTCAAAAGATTAGTTCAAACATCCTTTAAAAGAATAGACTTGGGGTGTGCTATTTCCTTTAAATAACCCATGTCCCTCATTTAATTAATTTTAACTCTTTAAAAATAGAGGTATGCCATCAATTAAACTTTCCATGGCCCTCGCAAACCTTGTTATTAATTTGAAATTTCGTAATTGCTTTAGGCGCGCCATGTAAATTGATTTTCTTTTATTTAATAAATTCGGGTGTGCATTTCATGTGACCCTTCAATTCTTAACAATGTTAAATAGAACGTGTCGTGAACTGCGGGTGCATTTCATGTGGCGTGGTTAAAGACATGTTTTAAATAACGTTGAATCTTCCTAAAAGTGTTCTAAAATAATTAAATGCGGTTATAGAGTTAAAAATGCACCATAGGCTAAAATATGTAACGAATCAGATAATAGGCCAACTGTAATAGTTTAAGCGACCGTGCTAGAACCACGAAACCCGGTAATGCCTAACACTTTCTCCTAGGTTAACAGAATTCCTTACTTAGAATTTCTGGTTCACAGACTTTAAAAGGAAAGTCGAATTTCCTCGATTTGTGATTTAAAAAACAAACCGGTGACTTGGAACACCAATTAAAATATTCCAAGTGGCGACTCTGATAAATAAATAAATAAATAATCCCATTTTGAATAATCTCACTTAAATTGAAAAAACCCCTTTATATCGCCCTCGGCGGGTGGTGTAAAAAAGGAGGTGTGACACTCACGCTCAATGGCAACTGCAGAGAAAACTATCTCTCAAAAAGATTATTATACTCAAGTACTCAACTACTGATATAAGACTCAACAAGTTCAATTAATGAGTAATTTAAAAAGGCTATAAATCTGGAAACATTTGGGAAAATGAAGTTTTTGACTAAAAGAAAGAGAAGAGCAATTAATTAGAATTGGTCCTACCTGAACCGAATCTATATGCAACTTTGCACCAGAAAAAAGTGGTAAAGTGTTATTCTACACATGAAACTTTTTGAGCCACAGGTTTAATTTTGGGTTTCTATATTCCTACAACTGTTGAGAGGTTGGTTTAATTAGAGAGAAAGACATTCCAAATGGGATAAGTATAACCTACATATCCACATGGATTGTGATATTCTGGTGTATGTTAGTTAGATATGTAACATATTGAACTAGTGTCACTCTCTATTTTTCTGTAAGATTAAGAAATATATGCATCACAAGTTTATGTCTCATTTCGTATCCATCCTAGTTGTTACCTTTGGGGGTCAGAGCCAAATCCGAATCTTTAGCACAGAATAAAATATGACAATATATTTTCTATCCTCGAAATGTTACCCATTCTAAATATTGCACGCAACCTGAGTTGGTAACGAAATACCTCAAATGGAGATTGGGGTTTACAATCTACCAACTACAGTTTCACTCTGCAGCAAATAGATAATTTAGATTTGGACTTCTCAGATCTTATATATCAAGATCTTTTTTCTCTGTTTCCTAGCACTTCTTTGTTCACGTACTCACAACCTCCTATAAAATTTTAAAAGAAATAAGACAAAAAGTGGTTTGATGGAATCAAAGTCATAAAATTTTGTTTTGTCTTTCAAAAATTACTCAATTTTACGTAATTCACTTAAATAATTATTCTTATCGGATATAGAGTATCTATTAATCGATCATATATGTGGAACATGTTAGGTATTAGGTTGACGAATTTTCATACACCACTATTGTTCAAAGCTAGTAATTATAGTTTGTTTAATTACCATTCGTAGCTACTATTTAATTGCTTGTATCAATTGTATTCGAACGTGCAACGAATACAACGTGTATCAATTGTATTCGTTCGCGCAATTGTATTCATCGTGTAGCGAACAAAATATTATCAATTGTAACTAACGCGAAATACAAACGTGTATACAAAGGATACAACTTGTATCGACTGTATATACAGGGGTGTATACAAATGATACAACATGTATCAATTGTATTTGTTCGCGCAACGAATACAACTAAGGCGAAATACAGAAAAATAAAATGTTCTTGTTGAGGGTCGAACTCAAGACATCCGCTAACTAAGCGGACGCTCTAACCCTACGAGAGCTTGTTGCTCTCTTGTTTCAAAACAATTAACCTCTTATTTCGTGAATTTGCTATGAAATTCAAATATAGCTACAAATGATAAATAATGTTTGATGTGTCGCATAATTTTTCCTATTATGTAAGCAAGTGGGTTAAGTTTAAAAATGGTCCAGGTTTTAAATTAGTGTTTTAATAATTTTTTCTTAAAATTAGTTTTTGTCATGTCACTAAATCATATCGAAAAGTACAAAAGCCGGCAAGAATGATCATTTAAGTGAACTAGGTAAAGTTGAGTAATTTTTGAAAGACAAGAAATAGTTATATGACTTTAATGACTCAATTAATCAAAGTTGAGCGATCATATGAGCTACAAAAGTAAACTCCAATATACTATACTTATCAACCTATCACCAAAGGGCAAACTAAGAACACACGATAAGGTACACTCCAATGGAAATTAGTTAAGGAACAGGCACTAATTACATGCATCCAGAACATATTTCAGTATGTCTTCGTACATTTACGTTTCCTTTTTGTTTGCCTTTATTTTCTTCTGTATTTAAATCTCTCTGTCTGTCTCTGGTTTTCTTGTTGAACGTCACATGCAATTATTTGGTTGTAGACAAATAGGAGTATAACTTAACAAGATGAAGTACAGTACACGGGTATGAAATTCTCTACATTATTCACTCAGGCCCTTTGATTAAGCAAATAAACGTTATTCCCTCCGGTCCAAAATAAGTGATTTTTTGGATGTTTTCACACAAATTAAGAAATCCACCTTTTAGCATTAATTAGCAATAGAATTGACCATATTAACCTTCAAAGAGAGAGATTTGCCTATAAGGCCCTTAAAAATTTCAACATTGACATTAGATGTGAAGTTATATTCTAATATTATACTAGGACTTCATGGTTAGCGGGCCGTTTGGACATAAGAATTGAAAAATTCCAAAAAAAAAAAAAAGTGAAAATGGTAATTGTGAAAATTAGAGTTGTATTTGACATAAAATTTAATTTTGGGTGTTTTTGAAGTTATTGTGAGTCGATCTTGAAAAACACACTTTTTGGAGTTTTCAAATTTTTCGAAAATATCTAAAATGCAGTCTTCAAGTGAAAATTGAATTTTATGCAAAAACTTTGATTTCGAGAAAAAAGATAAAGCAAAAAATGAGAAAAAAAGTGAAAATTTTCTTATGTCCAAACGAGCTCGCTTTAGTTTAAACAGTTAACTGAATGCCTCCGGATTAATAATGAATTGAAGATAGTTATATGTGAATACTAAATAGTATCGTATTATTTGAGAAATAATCATCCAAAAATTGTTGATAAATAGAGTAGTACTCTAGATAATTTAGTGTGTCACTAATTTGAGTAATAGTACGCCTTGGTCTTTTATGAGGTGTGCAGAGAATTATGTTACAGATGTCAATTGTCGATGTGAACAGATAACTTTGTGGAAATAAATGGAATGGAACTTGAATGTTGGGAACATCTTCAGATTCTGAATAGCTCCTAAGACCTCGGACTAACTGTTGTGTTGCATCTGAAGGAATTGAAGACATGCAGAAAGAGTAAGTTTGACTAGAGGTTTAAAGGATTGAACAACGTCCCGTCCATTAATTGGGACGATAATCTGCTTCTTGTTTGCACACAACATTGCTGCTATAGCAGCTACCTGTTTACAACACAGAACAGAAAAATAAAATCATTAGAATTTGTTTCATATGTAGTATACAACATACATACAATGTTAACTTCACCTGTATTTAGATCCCTTGCTTGTGTACTGGCCTTCCAATGTTTGGATCTACCATTTCAAATACTTTTTCTCTGTTGTCAATCTTGGAAGAGCCTAAAATAACGAGAAGTTGATTTAGTAATCAGTTGGACAATGCTAAGGTAAGCGGTCGTTCTTCTGGAACAGACAAAAAAAAATATGGACAAAAGGGAGTAGTAGTATTTACTGACCCATGAGACCAAGCACATGTTCTCCATGGAGGTCCGCCTTTATCGGATAGGTGTAACGCCTCAATACTCTAGAAGACACGCCGTAGCTGTTATACACTGATTCGTTGTAAGTTTGCCTGTTGAAGCAACCTGTTTTTAGGAATTGAGTTGTTAATGGCTCACAAGATATAGTCTGTATGGAAAGATGTTAGATGTAGGTTGTAACATAACTAGCCTTCAATCGTTAGCTATACAGAGACCACATATGGGACTTAGATTAGTGGAAAATACAGAAAGTGAACAATAAGAAGGAACTAAGCCACCCCATGTGCAGGTATTGTGTTGTAATTTTCAACATTCATTGAGTATGGTTTATGATAAGGAGAGATGTAGAAGACAGATGATTGAATGTACTATACACTCTGGGGCTAAATCATCCTGTGGTCCTAATACTCGCGTTGAGAATTAGACCGTTTGATTTTGTCTGAGCCAATTTTTGCAAACACAAAATAGAGCCTTAGCTCTAAAATCTTGATCAAGGTAGAACATACACACTTGAAATCTCTGTGGATGACTGATGGGTTTTGTCATGTCACAGATATTCCAAGGCTCTAGCACAATCAAGGGGCTATTCTCAACCTAAACTGCGCTCAGTTCAAATGAAATTCTTGGATTTGTTTATGTGGCCTTGAGATGTTGCTTGCAGTGAATCATTGGGCAATATAGTCAAAAAATTAGGAGCCTGTGTTGTTGGTCTGCGCAGTAGCCAAGAAGTTCAAACCAAGTAAGGAGAGTGTAAGCGACTTAGTAAATCCACCTGCCAAAACACACACAGACTACTCAAAATTTGAAGGCAGCCTGAAACAACAACTAACGACTCATCTCAAGCAAGTTAGTCTATATGAGTCATCAAATGTCATGTGTTGTGGTCGCATTTAAGCACGTCTGCGATCCAATATTATAATAAAGATTAAACAATATAAAAATTTGAAGTGAACATAAATTAAGAAAATAAAATTTCCCAACTTGTCTTTTTTTCTACAGTAATTGCAACATATGAACATTTACATGGTGACAGAACAGTGGGCTCTGAGAAACATGGTTCTGATGGCTTGCATTCTGAAATGCTTTAATTACACAGGAAGCTGCCCAAATGTACAATCTCATTGTGTATGAGGTGCGACTTATCCTAGGGCCTTTTTGTTTGTTTTTTTTTAGGGATAAAAATTAATAAAGAAAGAATAAAGTCAACACTTTTGAATGAAAAAAAAGTGATCTTCAAAAGACAACTTTAGAATCTACACCTTATGTTAAAGATATAAGGCAACACAATAAAGTCAACACTCAGAAAATAATATACTCTCTCCAAATGATCTTGTTAATTAATGATTACACAAAAGAATGCTGTTATAAGAATTTTCTCCAGACCCATCCAGCAAAAGTACAATTGAAATATAAACAAAATACCTAACAACCAACAACAAAATAATAAGTAAACAAGTACAGGTAAAATACTCAGAAGTGGGGTTTGAGGAGGATAATGGTGTACGCAACTTTATACCTACTTTGAGAAGGTAGAAAACTGTTTTCGATCGACCCTCGACTCAAAGAAAAGATGAAAAAGAGGAAGGAGCAGTAGCCAAAAAGGCACAATACTAACAAGAAAACCAATAAAAAACAAACAAATAGAAGAAATTTGTGTTATGCTGGAATTGGAAACAGTGAAAGAGAAAAGACAGAGACCAAAAATGCAATGGAGATATTATGATAGGTAAAAATAGGTAATAAATGGAAGTCACAGACCTCCGTCAATCTAAAATGAACCGCCCATTGTTTTGCTCCCTCTGCAAATTTTAATTGCAGCCACAGCCCATCAGTGAGGACTCCCTTGTAGACAACCCAATAACTTCCATTTCCCAAAACATTTGCCTCATATATTTGTCTGTGGACATCTCCAGTCTTTGTAAGTGAATACTTGAACTCCTCTCAATTAGGATGTGGCATTTTGCCCCTGAACTTCCTCAGCAAGCATCAAGCCCTAACTTCTGGTCAATCACAATTCTCATAATGGATTCCAATTTTATAAAAAGATTTTTGACACTGTTAGTATATTACAGCGAGGTTATTTGCCAGTTTTTACAAGCTGTCAGATTCAAGTAAACACTTATCATAAAAGATTAACTCGAAAATCATTGTTTGGCTTCAGTGACATTTGTCATCTACACCAAAAAACAAAATTTTGTGGTGTGGGTGAGGGTATTGCCATATGCATTTGTTGTAACAGCCCCAGCCCACTAGTAATATGTCCGCTTCGCTCCACTTGCAACGGCTTTAAATGCGCTAGTAGTGCCTAGGCAATGTACTTATATACCCACATTTTCGTGTTTTGTCAATGTGAGATTCCCTTGGTGCATATTTGTCATTTGGGTTGATACTTAGATCTTGAAACATTTGGCAGTACGCAAATATGTGTACTGTAAAGAAGTTAGTCATTTCCAGCATGTTAATATGTTTCACGTTGAAGATGAAGATGCTCTTAAAATCTCATATAAGAGGAAAAGGAGAAAAGAAAAATTTGGCCGAACTCAGAGTTTCTTATATTACCTGGGCTGGAATGGATGTTAATGGTAAACTATGAGCAATGAACATACAATTGGCTTGTTGTTGATGACACTTCTGCTTTTGAAGCTAATCCATGTCTTTAGCAGATTGTAATCGCTTAGCATTACAATGAGAAGAGATATTGCAATAAGCAAGAATATAATATGATTGGAATTATTATACAGAATAGATGTAAAGGGAGCATGTCATTATGTTGGTGGATTTTTATGACTTTGTGATCCAAGTGATGATGGCTATGCTATGGTTACTCTTCCATCCAACTGGGCTTGTTGCAATATCCAAGTATTGTTATGATTCATATCCCAGAAAGAAAGAACAAAGGAAGAAAAAAAAGAAATAAACGAAGAAATGGAGGTTTTTGGTGTAAAGGAAAGAATTATGAGGCTACATATGAAAGAATGGAATTTGGTATTTGGATTTCTAGATCATGATGTTGTCCTTAGAACACATGATGAAGATGATTAATGCCTACAAATTTGCCTCATAGGAGGTCATATTGCCCTACATATATTGGCCACATGACTCACACTCATAACATAATGGTTTTTCCTGTACTTCATTCGTCCCTTCTTTGTTATTATATAAGAGGTCTAGTCTTTGTCTTGCTTTCAGAGAAACACTTTTTGGAAACTTCTTTACACTCTTTTTCAAGTCTTGGGTTTAATAATTAGCTGATAATCAACTTGCTGTCTGCCCATATTTTGTCATCTCCCTTGTACAGCTACTCGGTAGTGGTGGGAATGGTTTAGATGTTCATCCTTAATCAAAGATTTTCGAAATTCAAGAAATGGAGAACCTTTTTAATAGGGAAAAGGTTAACCACTCTTTGTCAGAGACGAGGACACACTATATGTAGTGGATCACCGGCACCCGAAAACTTCGACAAAAACGACTCCATTTATACTAGTAAAATGTCTTCCAAGAAATAGTCAGTTATTAGCATATGCCCATGTACCAATCTTTACGAGTAGTGATAAATTTATATTGAATGTCATCATACCCCGCGACGCTGCGATCCAGGACTGCCTGTACTCTTAGTAGGCCTGTTTGGTGCGAGTCCCGATTAATCGAGTCAGTGGACTAATGGGTTCACCTACCAAATATCAAAGCAAGAAAATTAATGAATAAATTGACATAAGTAATATTTTACCTATGGGATAGGGTGATGGATATCCTAGAATTGCATGTTGACTGGGCAATACTTAAAAAAAAAAGTTAGAGCACCATTATGATAAGCTATGGATCCGCAATTAGTGTTCATTTTAGGTGCAAAATATGCCCCTGGATTTCAGGGAACCTTTTTAGGGATTAGCAGGACCTCTTTCTTCATATTAATGAATGGTTGCAATGCAGAAACTTACTCTCTCCGGTCCAAAATAAGTGATTTTTTTGTCTTTTTTCTTGTGGTCCAAAATAAGTAATTTTTCCAGATTTCAAGAATGAATTAATTATTTTTTTTCCTAACATTGTCCTTGAAGTAAATGGTGTTGGAATATGTGTTAGGAGTGTTGATTGTGAGATAGTAAAG